>NC_134878.1:40255328-40357828 GCF_041734735.1 Babylonia areolata
TTTCTGTATGCGCTCACTGGTGTGGAGTTTTGGTTGTAGCTCATGAAACCATGCCTGTAGTGGATGGTTCGCTGGATTGTATATTACGACCATAGGCGTCCTGTTGTGCTTTGGTCTGTTGTGGTGGGTCAGTGTCTGTTGCCGTGGTGTCTTGCTGGCCCTAGCTCTTGCTTCTTTGATGTTGTCTGGCTTGTAACCTCTCTGTAAGAACTGACCCTCCATCTCATCACACCTGGTTTGGAAGGTAGAGTTGTCGGAACATAGGCGGTGGAGACGAAGGAACTGTGCATATGGAATGTTCTTGGTGATGTGGCGTGGGTTGCAGGAAGACTTACGAAGATAAGCATGTGCACCTGTTGGTTTGGTGAAGAGGTCTGTTTGCAGGTAGTCATTCTCAAGACGGATCAGAATATCCAGAAAGGAGATGCTGTCCAAGGAGCTGTTGACAGTGAACGTGATGGTGTTGTGGTAGCTGTTCAAGTGATCTGTGAACTTCTGCAGATCAGTGCCAGTCCACAACACAAATATATCATCAATGAACCGTCTCCACATTTCCTCCGAAACGGGCACAGGGCTGTCTGCAAGCAAATGTCGCTCCAACCATCCCATAAACAGACATGCCACAGTGGGGGCCATGGGGGTGCCCATGGCTGTTCCAAATGTTTGGAGAAAATACTGGCTGCCAAAGCAGAAGGTGTTGTTTTCTAAGACATGTGACATTATCTTCAGAAGCAGTTCCGTTGGTGGTATGTCTCCTTTTGGCTGGTTCCGTAAGTAGTATCCCACTGCTTCCTGCATTTCAATACGTGGGATATTGCTGTACAGACCTACCACATCAATGGTTACAAGACGAGTGCTTGCTGTAAATGGTCCATACTCATAGTTCCACTGTTGAATCTGGCGGAGCATGTCGGTGGTGTCCCTGATGTAGCTTGGGAGTTGGCAGTTGTATGGCTGAAGCCAATGGTCAACTAACTTTGACAGGTGTTCGGCTGGTTCATTTACCCCCGACACTATTGGGCGACCAGGGGGATTCTGCAAAGTTTTGTGCACCTTTGGTAGCATATGGAACTGATGGCATCTCGTGTTCCCTGGATCCAGTTTGGCCCAGTGTAAGGTTTGATTATCAATGAGCTTTCTCGTGAAGTTGTTCAGCCAATCTGTTGGACTCCCTGCCAATCTTTTCCGTGAGGTCTTTTGTCAGCCTCTTGTAGTGCAATGGGCTGCATAGTTGGCGATGTGCTTCTTTGATGTAGTTTTCCGTGTTTTGTACATAGATAGATAGATATATAGATATATTCATTCATATGGAAATGAAAGTTTTATAATTTGATACATTTTTATCATAGGAACTAAAAGGTCATAAAAACAGATTTGAAATCAGAGTAAAAAAACATTTTTTTAAGTTTTAATTTTTCATGAAACATACTGACATACCTTATTTCCCAGGTATTCTTGTGGAGCGACCCAGTACAAAGCCTTACTGGTATCAGAAATGTCATCCCTAGCTTTGACAGCGATGGTGTTGCCAGCCTCAATCACAAAGCCTTTGATAGTGTTGGTGATCCCCCAGCCATCCATTGTGTTCACCTGCACCAGTCAGAGGACACAGTGTCAAACACAATACACTGGAAAGAAACACTGTCACTGGAAAGAAACAGTGTCAAACACAATACACTGGAAAGAAACAGTGTCAAATACAATACACTGGAAAGAAACACTGTCAAATACAATACACTGGAAAGAAACAGTGTCACTGGAAAGAAACAGTGTCAAAGACAATACACTGGAAAGAAACAGTGTCACTGGAAAGAAACAGTGTCAAAGACAGTACACAGGAAAGAAACAGTGTCAAAGACATTATACATTGGAAAGAAAAAGTGTCAAACACATTATACATTGGAAAGAAAGTGTCACTGGAAAGAAACAGTGTCAAACATAATACACTGGAACGAAACAGTGTCAATCACAATACACTGGAAAGAAACAGTGTCACTGGAAAGAAACAATGTCAAACACTATACACAGGAAAGAAGCAGTGTCAAACACAATACACTGGAAAGAAACGCTGTCACTGGAAAGAAACAGTGTCAAACAATGTACAGGAAAGAAACAGTGTCAAACACAACACACTGGACAGAAACAGTGTCAATGGAAAGAAACAGTGTCAAACACAATACACAGGAATGAAACAGTGTCAAATACAATACACTGGAAAGAAACGCTGTCACTGGAAAGAAACAGTGTCAAATACAATACACAGGAAAGAAACAGTGTCAAATACAATACACTGGAAAGAAACAGTGTCAAATACAATACACTGGAAAGAAACAGTGTCACTGGAAAGAAACAGTGTCAAAGACAATACACAGATAAGAAACAGTGTCAAAGACAATATACAGAAAAGAAAGTGTCACTGGAAAGAAACAGTGTCAAAGACAATACATTGGAAAGAAACAGTGTCACTGGAAAGAAACAGTGTCAAATACAATACACTGGAAAGAAACAGTGTCAATCACAATACACTGGAAAGAAACAGTGTCACTGGAAATAAACAGTGTCAAACACAATACACAGGAAAGAAACAGTGTCAAACACAATACACTGGAAAGAAACAGTGTCAAACACAATACACAGGAAAGAAAGTGTCAAATACAGTACACTGGAAAGAAACAGTGTCACTGAAAAGAAACAGTGTCAAACACAATACACAGGAAAAAAAACAGTGTCAAATACAATACACTGGAAAGAAACAGTGTCACTGGAAAGAAACAGTGTCAAAGACAATACACAGAAAAGAAACAGTGTCAAAGACAATATACAGAAAAGAAACAGTGTCACTGGAAAGAAACAGTGTCAAAGACAATACACAGGAAAGAAACAGTGTCAAAGACACTACATTGGAAAGAAAGTGTCAAATACAATACACTGGAAAGAAACAGTGTCAAATACAGTACACTGGAAAGAAAGTGTCACTGGAAAGAAACAGTGTCAAACACAATACACAGGAAAGAAACAGTGTCAAACACAATACATTGGAAAAAAACCTGTCACTAGAAAGAAAAAGTGTCAAACACAATACACTGGAAAGAAACAGTGTCACTGGAAAGAAACAGTGTCAAACACAATACACTGGAAAGAAAGTGTCACTGGAAAGAAACAGTGTCAAACAGAATACACTGGAAAGAAAGTGTCACTGGAAAGAAAAAGTGTCAAACACAATGCCCTGGAAAGAAACAGTGTCAAACACAATACACTGGAAAGAAACAGTGTCATTGGAAAGAAACAGTGTCAAACACAATACACTGGAAAGAAAGTGTCACTGGAAAGAAAGTGTCAAACACAATACACTGGAAAGAAACAGTGTCAGTGGAAAGAAACAGTGTCAAACACAACACAATACCCTGGAACGTAACAGTGTCAAACACAATACACTGGAAAGAAACAGTCACTGGAAAGATACAGTGTCGAACACAATACACTGTAAAGAAATAGTGTCACTGGAAAGAAACCGTGTCAAATACAATACACTGGAAAGAAACAGTGTCAAACACAATACACTGGAAAGAAAATGTCACTAGAAAGAAACAGTGTCAAACACAATACACTGGAAAGAAAGTGTCACTGGAAAGAAACAGTATCAAACACAATACACTGAAAAGAATGTGTCACTGGAAAGAAAAATTGTCAAACACGATACCCTGAAAAGAAACAATGTCAAAACACAATACACTGGAAAGAAATAGTGTAACTGGAAAGAAACAGTGTCAAACACAATACACTGGAAAGAAAGTGTCACTGGAAAGAAACAGTATCGAACACAATGCACTGAAAAGAATGTGTCACGGGAAAGAAAAAGTGTCAAACATGATGCCCTGGAAAGAAACAGTGTCAAAAGACAATACACAGGAAAGAAACATTGTAACTGGAAAGAAACAGTGTCAAACACAATACACTGTAAAGAAACAGTGTCACTGTAAAGAAACAGTGTCAAACACAATCACTGGAAAGAAACAGTGTCACTGGAAAGAAACTGTCAAACACAATATCCTGAAAAGTAAGAGTGTCAAACACAATACCCTGGAAAGAAACAGTGTCACAGGAAAGAAAGAGTGTCAAACACAATACACTGGAAAGAAACTGTGTCAAACAATACACTGGAAAGAAACAGTGTGAAACACAATACGCTGGAAAGAAAGTGTCACTGGAAAGAAACAGTGTCAAACAGAATACATGGGAAAGAAACAATGTCACTAGAAAGAAAAAGTGTCAAACACATTATACACTGGAAAGAAACAGTGTCACTGGAAAGAAACAGTGTCAAACACAATATGCTGGAGAAAAAAAACAAACTCATTGTAACACAGAAGTAAAAGTGCAACAACAACAACAACAAAAAAGAATTTAAAAAAAACAACAAAAACCAAAAAAACCAAAAAAAACCCAGATGCCACTTTTTAACAAAACTACACATTACGAGTTAAGATCAAAACATAATCTTCATAAACACACACACACACACACTCACTCTCTCTCACACTAAATGGCAGAGAACAGTGTTGCTCTTTGGTGTGATTTTATTAGTGAGTCAACTGTTGTACTCAATGTAACAGGTAAAGCTGCTGATGAAGCTTTTCGTATTACACTCCACATTAATTAACACCTGACTTGACATCAACAGGCACCCAGCACACACAGCCACGCACCAGGTCCCAGGACAGAGCAGAGCTGGTGCACCTGCTGGTGGTACCGAAGCAGAAGCAGCGTGTGCAGCCTGAGGGATTGTCGGCACTGAGGTGGAATGAACCATCAGGACACTGGTCACACCGCGACCCCAGCACATTGCTCTGAAACAGCACACACTGTCATTGTATGCATTGCTGACAAACTTTGAAACAGCACAGTCACTGTAAACATTGCTCTCTAACAAGCTCTGAAACAGCACACACAGTCATTGTATACATTGCTAACAAGCTCTGAAACAGCACACACAGTCACTGTAAACATTGCTCTCTAACAAGCTCTGAAACAGCACACACAGTCATTGTATGCATTGCTCTCTAACAAGCTCTGAAACAGCACAGTCACTGTAAACATTGCTCTCTAACAAGCTCTGAAACAGCACACACAGTCATTGTAGACATTGCTCTCTAACAAGCTCTGAAACAGCACACAGTCACTGTATACGTTGCTCTCTAACAAGCTCTGAAACAGCACACACAGTCATTGTATACATTGCTCTCTAACAAGCTCTGAAACAGCACACAGTCACTGTATACGTTGCTCTCTAACAAGCTCTGAAACAGCACACACAGTCATTGTATACATGGCTCTAACAAGCTCTGAAACAGCACACACAGTCATTGTATACATGGCTCTCTAACAAGCTCTGAAACAGCACACACAGTCACTGTATACATGGCATAAACTAAGGCTTCAACATATCCTGTGCATACACACAAACGTGGGGGAGGTTATAACTATCAACAGTATTTCAAAACAACATAAACATTTGACTGTACAATGGATTTAATGAACAATATAAACAAGAGGCAAAGCCTTCTAGACTCACTTGTGCTTCAAACTTTATCCAGTAAAGGAATCATGTGGAGAAAAAAATAATAAAAGAATTGTTAACAAATCTTCTGTATTAAATATGATATATAAAATAAGCTATGGAGAGAAAAAAAAAGAAAAAAAAGGCAGGTGAGTGGGATCGAACCATGCATGTTCAGTTCTGATGAAGCAGACTAATCCCCACTGCTGCTGTGCATCTGACTTCATTTGACTAAATCTAATATCTGAAGCAATCTTGTTGTTTTCTTCTTTGTATGATGAATAGACATGATTGTAGTGGACGTAATAAAGCCATTTAAATCATGTTTTTTGTGTGTTTTATTATATCTCAAGTATTATTTATTTTGGCGGTAAAGGAGACATTGCCATCACTTCAAGCACATCACAACACATGAAAGATCTCTAGATCTGCATGAACCAGTCTACAACTGGCTGAAAGAAACGATCGATTCAAATTTTTTTTGTGTTCATTCCAGTTAATTCAGTGTCCACTTTAGAATTTTTATATGCAATTACCACATCGACAGTGTAGTTAGTATCACTGTATGTGTTCTGTCCAGAATTTGTATTGCTTTCCTTTTAACTGTGAACAAGAAAAACAAGGTCGTCGTCTCTGAACACAACCTTCCTTCTTGTAGGCCTAACTCAGTGGGAAGCTGGTTTTAAAAATTTTAGGATTTCGGAACGAATCTCTATGAAATAAACCCTTAATGATTTGGAAATACGGCTGAATTCCGGAGACTTACAAGCTGTTATTGGTATGACTGTGAAGATTTTTTTCATACTATGTTTAAGCCGAATTTGGTGTTGGCAGACAGAGTATTTCCAGAGAAATTGGTGGTTAAAGTTTACCACACACACACACACACACACACATACGCATGTGCGTGCACGCATGCATGCACGCACACACACACAGACAGACAAACGAACACTGGATAAAAGCATTGACTCACTTTGTTTACACAAGTGAGTCAAAAATGACTCAGTGAAAAATCCTATTCTGTTCACTGTCCATGCTCCTTACCTGTCTTGAAGTTAGTCTGCCTTGTTTCTGTCTGCAAGTGATGCTGATTTTTCGACAAATATCAATAATCAATAAGAAGGAGGAGTTTATCAAAAGTCCCATCACACATACTTGGTGATTTTCACAGCTGAAAGTTATTTGAAATTAAATACATAAAAAGGTAAGAAAGGGAGTAATGCAAATAATGAATAACAGTGAAATGCAAATTATCGTATTTATGTCATACTTACACAATTTCAGGGCCTGACAAACATGTTGGGTCAGGCATGTGCTCCTTTCATTTTTTTGAAGCAGTAGTGGTGCAGCCTAAATGGATCAGTCCACTTACCTTCATTTGACTTTGATACCTTTTTTTTAAATTTATTTTTTTAATACAGTGAATTTGTTCTTTTCGCATTTGGGATAAATGCCCACTCACTTCTGCCATGTACACACTGTATAATGCTGTGTCTCATGTATGCTACTTTTTTTTTCTCAAAAATGTTTGTCAGCCAAACAGTTTGTGTTGCCATTGTAAACAATTATGGGCACAATACCAATGTTATTCATATTTGTGTTAGTTACATGAAATATGTAACAGTTTCATATGGCCCCACTGGGTTTCTTGAAATAAAACATCATGTGTTGTCTTATCTTGATTCCTGAATCTGTCATTTCTACATCTCAGAAAATGGCACTGGGATGATTACTCATAAAGATGGTATGTCGAGTATAAGAACAATATGCTCTTAAGCATTAAGACAGTTCTAATCACTTTTATTCATTTTAGAAATAATTAAAACATCTAGGAAAGAAATTGTAAACACCATTTCTGTGCTCGTCGAAGGCTGAAATGATATATCTTAATCAGAAAGAAAATAAGCACTGTATTTCCCTGGAAAAAATCACGTTTACAAACTGCCTTGATCCCCAAGACAAAGCTGCAGTGTTGTCACTGACCTTACACAGACACTGGGAGGTGTACTGGTCACAGATGCCTTCAAGGGTACCAGCAGGGTCACAGTCACAAGTCTGGCAGTAGGGGAACGAGTGGTGTCCTGGCAGGCACGTGTCACATTTGCGCCCACCCACATTGGGCAGACAGCTGCAAGAAATTTCATTACCTCCAGTGAACAGCAGGAAACACATCAGGATGTATTCCTTCCCTCCTTGCACAACTACCATAGTATCACAACAATGGTCCTCCACCCTTGCTCTCTCCATTCCACTGACACCACCTACACCTTGCCTCAGGAGCTAACAACAGAAGACATGTTTTAAAACTTGGCACACTTAAACCCCTTAAATGTCAGAATACTCTGATGTACAAGCATTGCTGTGTGTCAGGGCAAAACTAGTAGTAGAATAACTGAACCCTATATAACTCCCTCATTTCTTGTGATCAATACAATTTTACAGGATTGTGAACAGATGGCATGTTAAACTTTGCTTTAATAACAAACTAATGTGAGAACAATGACAAGTATCCACTTAAGCAGCAGCTACAGTACACTGGTTTCAGACTATTGGGAAACTGCTGTGCCAATACACCATGAACTATGCAAACCATGTGCCTTCACACATACATGACACACATAAGCACATGTATGCACAAATCACTTACAGACAACATTGCTTGGGATATGTTCAAATGTAACCTTAAAAATACCAAAATAATCACACGAAGTTTGACATTAACACAATAAACATTCAGTTCAGTGTCAGTATGGAAATACAGACTCTTATGTATAGATGGAAAACTGATGCCTCCAAAACATAATATACAAGAAATGTTGTATGCCTTTGTGGACAGAAAATAACAAAATTGCATATTCTTTCTTAAGTTAAATTAGAGTTCATTCCTAAACTTTCCAACTACCCATTTATACAAATATTAAACTCTGCATTGTTAATTTACAAATTTTTAGTTTGGTTATCTAAATGTCTATTTGCTAATTATCTGTAAGTATTCCAACATTTGACTCTTACCCGTTTTTACTAATTAGTTGATTTTATGATTAATTTATTGGATTTCTTAGTTTGTTTCCATCCCCAAATTGTCCCTCTCCATTCTAAATTTCTATTTCTAGTCACATTTGTAATTGTATACAGTTCGAACCTGTTCCCATACACATAAACATACCCTGCACACATTATTTTTTCAATCTAAAATCACTTTAGAGAACAGATGTTGAATTAATGACCAACCAACCATCACTTACAGACTCTTCCATAACCACCCATCACACACACACACACACACACACATTCTCTCCCTCTCAATTTGCTAAAACTTGTTATTATTTCCAAGGATCCCAAACATAAAATGTGATTCGAGATGTAACTACTAACTTGCACTGTCCAGTAGTCTGGTCACAATTCAGGTCCCCCTGTTCCACACCCCGGGGGTTACAGCTGCACTCCTGGAAACACAATATATATAGTGAATGATGACACTTCTCTTCCCACACTGTCACAGCACACTACAGACACTTCTCCATAAATAACATGATCACCTCACTTTTGCGTGTGTGTGTGTGTGTGTGTGTGTGTGTGTGTGTGTGTGTTATTCATTGATTTTACATCATTTCACTAAGAGTAAGACAAAAATAAACAAACAAAAAAACCTGGAGGTGTTGGGGAGCATGGCAAGGGGTGGGTGGGGTGATAGGAAGTTCAAGGGGTGGAGGAAGGTGTGATGTACCATTCTACCTGATATTCATTTACCCACGTTTTTTCTGTGAAGTTCACACAACAAACAATCCATCCATTCTCTCTGAGGAGAACCAGTCAATCCAAGGTAACCCCTACCTGACAGCCAATCAGATTATCATAGCCATATGCTTCTGGCTGACAGCGATCACATCGTTCTCCTTCCACCCGGGGTGGACAGATGCAATCACCTGTCAGTGGGTGGCACACACCGAAGGGACAGCTGCATGCTGAAATCAAGTCAACACAGACATCAAACAGTTTTAACCACCCAAAGGTATATGCTGAAATACTGGACATTCTAAAGTAAGGGTCAAAATAAATAACTAAGTAATAAGCCTTGACAAAGTGGAGAGCACTGCAGACTGGCAACTAGAAAGATGCAGGTTGGAGTCCCAGCAGATTTGTGTTTCTTCAGCCCATGGCTGGCTCCTACCCAGAGCTGAGTGTGCTATGGGCTCAAATGGGAGGAATGAGACATGGATGAGTGTCATCCACTTCATGGAAGCATCTTGGGAGTATTGCTAAAATTTCCTGATGAACACTACAGGTGACTGAACCTCTCAGGCCTGGTTGATGTCTGGGTATATTATGAAATGAAGCACCAAGTACAGCACTGTCACACTGTCCCATTCAAACATTAAATGGACTTCCATTGTGTCATCATCATCACCAGTGTACAATGAAATTGTCCCAGATTCTGTGGCCTTTCATACCCCACTCTCATGGTGACCTCAGTTTCAATTCCCTCCATTTTCATACTTGTTCGAGTTCCTGTCAAGGTCTTTGGTGTCGGCAGATTCATGGAGGGAAGTGGTGGTGATCTCCACTCTGGAAGGGATGCTCACTCAGACGGGCTTCATAATTATTATAATCAGTAGGTAATGTCCTGTGTAAGCTCAATCAGATAAAGAATCAAAGGCACAAATGAAACATGTGAACACTACCAAAGTAACTCAGTAGCAGAACAGGATATCTTCTGGTGTGTAGCCTCCTGGCAACTTAACACCGATAATTCTGTGGACTGCAAGTGCTGTGATTAGAAGATAAATCTGCTTGTGGCTGTGTATGGAGGACTCTGAATCAGTGGCCAAGGAGGAATGCCACTGAAACAGTGTAGAAGATGGAGCAGCAAAAACAACAACAACAACAACAAAAAATTATGTAAATAGCACTCAATAGACCATGTGTTTCCATAAATACCAGTTATCTGATCTGCTCAGTTTTGCAACTGAGATATCACACCAAAATGCTAGTTTTTGTCTTGTCTCCAAATTATGAAGAAACCTATAAAAATTCTGTCAGATCTGGATCACCACTAAAATCTGATTCATTTCATTCAGGAAAATATGTCCACAACTACTTGCATGAAACAACTGACAGGCGCGAGAACAGTATCTTCTTCACCGAGGTAATGACATTCACATTTTTTTAATACTCAGCTGTCCAGAGTACAGAATATTACAATGTGCAAGTTGTGAAAGGTTTTCTTGGTAGTTTGTGAATCTCTGACAGAAAATATCAACTTACGTTTACAGTCAGGGAATCCATAATAGCCTGGTCGACATGCAGAACAGGTTCGGCCAATGACATTCTCTCGGCACTGACACTGTCCCCCAAAGGCCTGGCAGTTGAAGTTGAGAGAACCGTCTACATTACAGTCACACTGAACAGCCCCCTTGTTGAACTCAGTTGTCAGGGTGAACACACTCTCTTTGCAGTACTCGGAATCTGATCTGTTTAAAAAAATATAAAAAAAGGGGGGGAGCGGGGGTAATTACTGCACACACTATCATCATTAACAAAGGATATGCAGAGAAAGGGATACTGGATGGAAGGGAGGATACTTGGGGTTTGAGTCTATTTTCCCCCACCTCAACTGCATGCAGATCATAGAGCACCAGGTTTGTTTTTCTTTCTCTTTTTTGCGCTTCAGTATGACTTCATTGCTGGGGATTACTTTTTTTTCTTCTTTTTTTTATCCACTCATTCACAATTTTTGGTCTGTCTGGTCTAAAATGTATGGACAATTTCTGTAATGTTTAACCCCCACTTTGTATCAATACTTATGGTAACAAATCTCACTCTTAAAACATTTTGAGGTGGAACAAAAATAAACACATTCACCTCAACGAAATGGCTTCTTTTATGATGGGATGGAGCTTCAGTGTAAAGTTGTAACTGGATGCAAATGAAATTTCATGTTCCCAGTAACATTCCTTGAATATTTCAGATCTTGATCTTTCTATTCTCTCTACATTCTTCATTTTCTAATTTTTTTTTAAAAATCTCCATCATCAGCACAAGGTTTGTTTTTCTTTCTCTTTTTTGTGCTTCAGCATGAATTCTTCATTGGTGGGGATTACCCTCTTTCATTTATAATCCACTTATTCACAATTCTTGGTCTGTGTGTAATGCATAATTATTGATGCTGATACCAAATATAATACTGCTGATGCCACACTTACATTCTTGCACCATGCATACACTCGCCTGAAGAAACCAAATTCGTTTGTATTTTGTTTATTGACTTATCATTGGCATGTAACACCATTTAACCACATCTCTTAAAGTAAACTTCTTTCATTTAACATCAGTATAAACCTCATTTTATGAATAAACAGTTTTCTTGTTTAGAGATTTCAGTCAGTCCATTTTGGACAAGCTCTATCTTCTGTCAAGACAACTCCACTGGTGCCCCTCAAGGTACAGTCCTGTCACCTGTTCTTTTCTCGCGGTATACAAATGACTGCACTGGCTCAGACACAACTGCTATGAATAAATATTCTGATGACTCAGCCCTAGGAGGTCTGTCAAATTCTGATGCTGTTTATTTTGAGCAAGTTCAAAACTTTTTCCTCCTGGTGTAAAGAAAACTACTTAGATCACAATGTCCAGAAAAAGAAAGAAAAATGATAATTGATTTCAGAAAATATGCCTCTCCAATCCCTTTCCCTTTTATTTGGTTGTTCAGTTCAGCAACAAATGCATGCATGTGATAAGAGTGAAAGAGCATCAATACATACTTGAGTTCAAATCCTTCATTCACACACTCTGTGAGGAATTTTCCTGAAGTGTCTATTGGCTGCAGCTCCAAATCAAAGTGTGTGAATGTCTCTGCTGGGATGAGCAAGGCGTAATCCTGGTGGGGAAAACACAATTCAGTTCTACATCGTATTGTCTACCGAGTATCAGACAAAGGCAAAAACTGGATAACTGAGACATTACCATTTTCAACAGTTGGAAACAGGACAAACACACACACATATACAAGTCAATTTCATCTCCCATAAATGTGAGCACGGTGACAGCTTTTAGAATCTGGATGGAGGAAAAGAAAAGAGGAAAGTAACCAAAAAAACCCAATGTTTTTTTTAAAGAAGCAAACATTTACAGAAACAACTGCAGAACATAAAGCTTTGAGGTACAGCATTACTGAGAAGCCAAGAAGCTTTTCATGTTCTATCTTTCTTTCTTGACATTTATCCCATTACATCATTTTAGACAGATAAGATCATGATCAATAATCAACTTGAGAATGACTGACACTGCCATTTTCTTTCACTTTGAATCTGTGATTACTTTCTAAATGTATGTTTATGTAAATGCACACTTGCTTGTACATTTGCATGCATGGTTTAGATTTTTTAGTGCAAATCGAGATATGTTTTCACATATGTAACTGATGAAAACCTGTATGTAAGAAAAGCCCAAAAAACCACATCATCAGACAACACAACTCTTCTGTGCCAACTTACCAACCAGATCTTCCCCCCATTGGTGTTATTCACCAGGATGTGGATGTCATTGTCTTTGAGGCTGATGGTGTTGCCATGTCCAAACATGATGACCCCACGACAACCAGTCACACTAGGGCAATATGTGGGCTTGAACACACCTGCACAGGTATGAACACCATACTGATTGCACCAATGGTTTTATCATGCACAGTGCCAGCAGATACAGTGCTGAATGCACACTGAACAAATTTAAGTTTCATTCTTGGAGGCATCCACATACATATTTGAACAGAACACATGCACATATAATTCAGTAACTGTTTACATGTTTACCAATAGTTCTGACACAGGAAATGCCTGCACCAGTGCTTTTCACAATTGAACATACATCAACAACCTTACTGCTGAAGGCAACTAAAAAGACAATTTGGTTTAATCAAACATACTAACCGTGATTCCTGTCCTGTGCAAACTATTACCCACCTATGCAGAGAAAATGAAAGAAGATACACCCAATAACCTCCTTAGATTTCCTCCATTCCATGTCTAGATTTCCTCCATTCCATGTTTTTATACAGCACCCTCTTCTGATGCCATTCATCTGTTACCAGCGCAAACAAGAAAAATGAGGTCATGGCTTCTTCTTACCAGACATAGCTTACATTCCAACAACTGGGAACGGGTAATACAGTGTTTTTGGATACAAATAGCGCATCAACAGAATAAACCATTAAGTATTCAGAAATACAGCCAAATTCAGGAAATGTACTTATTCGTATGACTGTGAAGATTTTTTTCTGCTATGTTTAAGCCAAATTTGGTACTGGCAGACAAAGTATTACCCGAGAAAATGACAATATTAAATTTTAACACACACACACACACACACAACCGAACACTGGGTTATAACATAGACTCACTTTGTTTACACAAGTGAGTCAAAAAAGGATGTGATATCCCCCCCCACAAAAAATATGAATCACTATAGTTCCTACATCTCGAGAAAAAAAAGTTTGGATCACATTAATTCACATTTTTCTTTCTTGTAGCAATGTGACTGTTCGTTCGTTTATTCATTTATAGTCTGCTCAACTAAGATGATATTAGACTGAAAATAAATGATATTATTATTATTATTATTATTATTTATATCTTTATTTTTTCTATCATAATGGTGATTATTATTATCATTAATTAGAAATCAAGTGACTGTGACAGTGTTTTCTGCATTCAGTTCGTTCTCGGTTCATCTCCCTCAATGAAATTTTCTTCCACTGTGGCCTGTAACTGATGTTGTAGATTTGAACTGGGAACCACTGAAGTCATGGTAGCATTGACTGTGGACCAGGAACTTTGTACTAGAAACTCCCTACCAGGAACTTCAATGCCATAGTTGCAAGCCCTGTCCCTTCACACCAATCTTGTCTTTTATGAATCAGCCTTGTCATCTTTAGTTGACGATCTCTGTGGTAATCAGAGAAGATGATCAAATGGGTTCATTCAGTTCTCCCATTTAAATACTTAATTTTCAGCTTGTAGTCTTCCCAACAGCTCCAAGCTAGTCGTCATACATGCAATTCCTCATCACCTTGCTCACAGTCTTCCTTGACAACTTCAAGCTGAATCCTTTGTTCCTTGTTTCCCCAAGAAGCCTTGACCTCCATCATGCCACTCTCCTCTGTCGTCAGCTTTTACATTTCTTGATTTTATTCTCCTTCTTCCATTATTTCAACAGTACAGTTTTCTGCTGAAGATACCAATTCTCCATGGATATGATGTTTTTCCTTGTCTTTTGTAAGCCAATAATTGCGGACACTAAGTTGTGTTTGTTTGTTTCATCCTGTTCATGTCTCTCAGTTATCATGCCCAAAGTGATTTTCCTTACTGACTCTCCATGGATATGAGCTCTCTGTTTGCTGCAAGCCAATCATTCTCCATGGATATAAAGTTCGTTGTGTTGGTTACAAATGCAGTTAGTTGATGGGTGCTTTGTGATGATAATTTATCGTCTTCCACAATCAATCAACAGAATCTCTGATGCGAGCTGTGGCACGTCATTTCACAATATGGCTACAAGTGACATAAACATTAGGTCACATGACTTCTCTAGTAGGTTCACATTTACCTGACAACTGCGTCCTCCCTTCAAGCTGAAAAATCTCATTTTTAACTGCTACAAGTCATGTAAATGAGAACACTGTCTGCAATTACAATTCACAACTCAAATCCTTTTTCTAGTTTTTCTGTTTTGAATTCTCTTACATTACAATACTCAGACTTCTCTGGAACTATTTAATGATTGTAGCAGTAGGGTGATGTAAGCATTAAGTCAAGTGACTTCTCTGGATCTTAGTAGGTTCAATTTATGCGACAGTGATACATGGTGTGTCATGTGCATGTGCGAGTGCAATGAGACCCAGCACCTTGGGAAAGGCCTCCACCCCTGTTGGCCTTATGTTTGATGGCCGAAGTGGGTATGGCCTGTCCAAATAAGTAGCCTTCTGAAGGAGGCCTCTTTTGGGAGTGAACAAATGACGGATGAGGGGTTTAGTATGCTGTCCTGGCCATGGTGAGGTTCATGTACATCTGCGATTGCTGAGTGGCTGAACGGTGAAGGTGGTGGCATATCTGCTGAATGAAGGAAGCCAGGACCAAGAGGTCGTGGCCAAAGAGTGGTCATGGGTGGGTGCCAAAAGGGCCATTGTTGGGCAGGCAAGAAAGCTATCTATGGTGGCAGTGGACTCCAGAATTGTTCAGACCAAATCCTCCAGGTCCATGAGATGTCCTGTCCGTCATGGAAACATGCCTTTGGTGGGAATGCAGGCACTCTAGGAGCAGATATAGGTCCTCCTGAATGACTGGGAAGGGACCTTGTTGTATTGGACCCAGGGCTAGCAGCTGTTTTGCCCAAGGAGTAGATGTCTTCAAGAATTTCTCTCTTCCCAATGGTTAAATTGAGACTGAGCCTGAGAGAATGTCATGGATGGGTTGTCTCCTGATGCATGCCAGCACACTTTGAAGAGCATCTATGACCATGGCAACTGGGTGAGGGTGAGGCCTTAAGTAGGAAGGTTGTCTCCATCAGAGGTCTACAGCCTCACATGGTCTAGGTGTGCCCCAGCGTGGGACCTACTGTACCCTCTCGGGTGCAAATGATGTGAAGAGATCCACTGATTCCTCAGAAGATATGTGGCGGTGGTGTTCAGCTACAGGTGCCTCAACAGCAAGGATTTCAACATCAGAAGAGGTTGGCAGTATGGGAGGAGAACCCCCCACCACCCTTGTGGAGGTTTGGGGGACCGGGCACACAACTGCATTGGCAGCAGAGGGCAGAAAGGTAACCTGCATTGGTTGTGAAGGCAGAGCTGCATTCCTTGATTGTGAGCCATAATCAAGAAGTTGGGTGCAATTGAAGGGCATACGTGTCCAAGTGGTCCACCTTCCTCACTGTGTTGAGGGAGGGCATCCCAATCCGCATTAGTCGCCACTGGATCCAAGACGGTAGCGGTATGCTGCTTGAGGAGTCCATGAGCAAGTGTCACAGGTGCTGTCACATATGATATTGTGAGGGAGCAAGACTGTAATCTTGTTGTTTGTTAATATGCTGTTGATCAAGACCTCTTCAATGGTGCTCATGAGAGGATGCACCTTCATCCTCTATGCCAGTGTGGGTGTGGGGAAAGAGACAGAGGAGGGTGGCACATGCACTGCTGACTGGCAGGGACAATAGCTTGTGGAGTGTAGCAAATTAAAACACAAATCAATGTACTGAGATGGGTGGAAAATATGTTGAACAAATTGAATCTGAAGAGGGACAGTGAAAGGACATCGAAGACGGTGTAAGAGGTGGTGGTGATCTGCTGTCAACAGAAGGGAGCAGGTGGAGAGTAGTGTTTTTTGCAGGGCCTGAGAGAGAGGGTCTTGCGTGTCCACCATCAATTGTGATCTGAGCTTCATTTCAGCCCCAATGAGCAAGGTAATCCTGTGACCTGAACAACATGACCTCAAACAACAACAGATCACTGAATCAATAAAGGGGCAGAAAATGCACATAAAAAAAACAAAAAAACTAAGCCGTGTGAAGAGCACAGGAGCAGAAGGAAGTTAGCTGCCAGAAAAAGTGAGTGCCACACAGTGGTGCAGCAGGGAGGTAATCTTCTAAGGGAAGTTATTAGTCCTACCTACTTTTGTTTTCTATGCATAAGCTGGTAAAAGTTTGCACAGGACAGGAATCAGACTGCTGCTGAAGTCTGCACCAATGGGTCAGTGTACAGCATGTATAGTTATCCAGGTTTCTATATTAAAAAACAAAAACAAAACAAAAACAAACAGCTACTCAACTGGTGAGAACGCATCACTACACACTGACCCCCACCTTGTATTGGCTGTCCACCAACAAACACAGTCACAGGGATGGTCAGTCCAATCTCTGTGGGCATGTAGTAGTGGAAGAGGATGATGTACTGCCCAGGCTTGGTTACAGTACCGTGGATCTCAATTTCTCTCTGAAACATCCAGTTATTTTCCTTTCCTAATCACTGGTATAAGAATGAAGAGTAGCTGTTACCTTTCTTTCCCAGAATATAACAATTTGGTAAGGCATACCGGTAAGACGATTTGACAGATTTACAAATGACAACTCTAAAAACTGTGTTACCAATTTTATTCTTTAAGACAGAAATTAAAGTTCAACATACCTGGAAATACACCTGTGTCTTCTCTGTTTCTTGATCTGATTTGAGTTCTGTACAACTAATGACTGAGCTCATTATCATTTCAGAAAAATTCAATGAGAGTGCACCACTTATCACTCCCATAGGCTCTACCAACACATATCTACCACTGTTCTGAGCTGTACCAACACATATCTACAACTGTTCTGAGCTGTACCAATAAATGTCTGCCACTATCCTGAGCTGTACCAATAAATGTCTACCACTGTTCTGAGCTATACCATCACATGTCTACCACTGTTCTGAGCTATACCATCACATGTCTACCACTGTTCTGAGCTGTGCCAACACATGTCTACCACTGTTCTGAGCTGTACCAACACATGTCTACAACTGTTCTGAGCTGTGCCAACACATGTCTACCACTGTTCTGGGCTGTGCCAACACATGTCTACCACTGTTCTGAGCTATACCAATAAATGTCTACCACTGTTCTGAGCTGTATCAACACATGTCTACCACTGTTCTGAGCTATACCATCACATGTCTACCACTGTTCTGAGCTGTACCAATAAATGTCTACCACTGTTCTGAGCTATACCATCACATGTCTACCACTGTTCTGAGTTGTACCAATAAATGTCTACCACTGTTCTGAGCTGTACCAATAAATATCTACCTCTGTCCTGACTGAGCTGTATAAACACATTCTGACTGAGCTCTGTTGGTGTGTTCAACAAACTATACCAATACATGTTGACCTCTGTTGTGAATGAGCTCTGTTGGTGTGTTCAACAAACTATACCAATAAATGTTGACCTCTGTTGTGAATGAGCTCTGTTGGTGTGTTCTATAAACTGTACCAATACATGTTGACCTCTGTTGTGAATGAGATCTGTTGATGTGTTTACCCCTGTTCTGAATGAGCTCTGTTGATGTATTCTGTCAGCTGTGCCAACACATGTTCTGACTGAGCTCTATCAGTGTGTCCCATAAGCTGTATCAAAACATGTTGCCCACTGCTATGACTGAGCTCTGTTGGTGTGTTTCATACATGCCAAATCAAATACGCCCATCCTGCTACATCAGATAACAGTGTCTCCCCATAGCCACCTCACCCCCACCAAAAAAAAAAAGTCTACTTTGTCAGGAGTTCAAAAGACGCAACAAATACAGACCTGAGTGTTGTTGAGCTGAATCAATCCAGTGGCGGGGTCGAGGATGCCTGTTGGCATGTCAATGGACAGCCGACCTTGGTTTGGGGGCAGTTCAAAGTCCAGTCTCACCGTTCCCACGGGCACAGAATAGGAAGAGGGTATGCAGCTGTAGGCAGATCAAAATAAACATATGTACGGTTAAACAGAAATATACATGTTCCTGATACAAAAAAAGTCCATAGAAATGTACATGTTCCTGATACAAAAAAAAAGAAGTAAAGTACATATCAACCAATAATGCAGACTTCTTTTTGTATGGCACCTCATGTTCTGGTGTCATCTGTCCCTCCCTGGGAGTTAACAAAAGCAAACGTCAACATATGTGCTTCTGACACAACAAAAGGAGAATCTCCACATATGATAGCAGCATCTGTCAGAATTGAATTAGAAGAAAATTTTGATTATCATTTAAAAGTTACACTGATGGGTCGGTCCTGGATGATAGCAGTGCAGGATCTGCTTTTGTCATTCCTGACCTAAAATCAGAAAAATCATATTATTTAGGTAAGGGACATTCAATTTTTACAGCTGAATTGGTGGCCATCTTTATAGCTTTAAATCATGTTGTTGATATGCCAATCATAGTAAGTAATATCCTATTTTGTGTTGATTCTCAATCTGTTTTAAAAAGTTTGCTCCTTTTTGAGAATAATCAAAGAGAAGATTTATTGTTTGAAATTAGGTATTTATTGCACTCCCTATTTGTGAAGGGTACAAATGTTGATTTTTTGTTGGATACCATCCCACACTGAATTCCTTTATAATGACCAAGCAGACAGGGCAGCAAAAGGAGAGAAAAGAATCATGTAGATACAAGGAAATAAGCAATATACTAAAAAGAGACTTTTATAGGTACTTGAATTCAAGTCTAAAACCTTGTCAGTTGACTCTCTCAGACTTTGGTCTGATTTGCAGACCAATTCTGACTTTAGCTCTCAGACTATTATCAAATTCATTATGGACCAAGTACTGTTCTAATGTCAAGTGCATATCCTTTAGTAACCTGATGATTAACTCACTTGATACTAACAATGGCTGTAGCTGTCGTCCATTTCCATCTGGTTGTATACTGACAACGGCTATAGCTGTTCCGACCTTAAAAAATTTCCACAAGTGACGTCGTGACCCAGTGCCACAGACACAGCCATCCATCTTAGAGCCTAATTAGTATAGGCCAACCTTTGACCACTGGAGTGGCTGGTGAGTCACTTGTTGCTGTACTGCTGAGCTATTTTATCGTCACCCAGGCCTTTGTGCTCAGACAAACAACAATGGCGTCGCAACCCAGTGCAAGTGGTTCACAGAGCAGACAAGGAAGGCGTGTTTACACCCTATGAGAAGCCGTGGAACTTTTCCAAACAGAAGGATCAGATGTAGAGTATGGTGAAGAAGACAAGGAGAGTGACTTTGTACCATCTGAGGAGAGCGAACATGAAAGTTTATCAGATACCGAACCTTATGTGGAAGAGCAGAGAGGCGTGGCAAGTGAGGTGGACAGTGACAGTGAAATAGAAGCCAGTGCACACGGACTACTGGCTGACCGGAGCACGGACAGTTTTCTTCGATTTATGAGCAAAGAGTGGCATGAAGATTTTAGATTTTTCTAGCAATTCCACCATACACGGACCAGGAACTGCACGGACTGCAGTTACAAAGTATTACTGGCCACTCCACCATAGACGTTTTTTTTTTTTCCTCCATGTGTAGACTGCGGCTGTTTTGGATATCAAATAGTGAGTTTTTTCAGCCATATGATTAGTGTTGGTGTATTCTTACAGTGCAGAAACTTTTGAAATGATTATCAGCTTTTTTTTTTTTTGCTTTTTTTTTTTTTTTTTTTTTTTTCCCAAGAACAGTGTGGATTACCTAGACAAGGATAAAGGATACCCCTATCTCCATTCAGCTACAGACAGAGTACAATGGAATGAAGAGCTACTTACTGTGTTTATTCACTATATCAATAATAATGTCTCCAAATTTCAAGACTGTGTGACATTTATTTATTTATTTATTTTCAAACCATACTAATACCTACTGTACTGAAGAATGCCACATGACAAATTACAAATTAGCTACTTTTATGTTATTTATTTTAGTTCATTTGTATGGTGCAGAAACTCTCAAAAAGCCTTTTTTTTTGTACTTTGCAGGGTTTGACAATGCAATTTATGTGGAAAATAACCCTTCTTTCAACAGTGCTGTGAATTTCACTACTATGTGCAACCACCCTCAATTTTGTTATCGTAAGAAAGGTAATCCTATTTATCTCTGGCTACAAAACGTGAACCATAATAGAATTGTGCTCTTCTTATTCACTTTATCAGTAATGATGTCTCCAAATTTCAAAACTACTTGTCTTTTATTATTTTTTTTAAGAATTGTTTTCAAACCATACTGACGCCCATTGTACTAAAGAATGCCAAGTGACAAATTAACAGTTAGCCACTTGCATGTTATTTATTTTTGTTCATTTGTATCGTACAGAAACTCTCAAATAGCCTTTTTTTTTTTTTACACTCTACATGGTTTGACAATGCAATTCATGTGGAAATAGCCCTTCTTTCAACAATGCTGTGAATTTCACCACTATGAAGTGCAACCACCCTCAATTTTCTTATCGTAAAAAAGATAATCCTATATATCTCTGGCTACAAAAAGTGAACCATAACAGTTTGTGCTCCTTTTATTCACTTTATTAGTAATTGTGTCTCCAAATTTCAAGACTGTGTGTGTTTTCTTTATTTTTATATATATTTTTTTCAGTGCTACAGTAAGGCCTAGTATGCTGAAGAATGCCACATGAAGAATTACGAACTAGTAAATTGCATGTTACTGATATTAGTTCATTTGTACAGTCCAGACACTCTCAAACAGCCGTTTTTTACATTCTACAGGGTTTCTCAAAGTGATTTATGTGGAAAATAACCCTTCTTTCAACAATGCAGAAAAGTTTTCTTCTGTGCATTTGCAACCACCCTCAATTTTGTTGTTGTAAAAAAACTCACTCCAGCTACAAAAAAAGAACCATGAAAGTAAGGGCTATGAAACTTAGAACCATGCTTATTCCATTTATCAAAAAACATGTCTCAAAATTTCAAGTCATTGTGTTTTGTCATTATTTTTTGGTGATTTTTTTAAAAACCTATACAAATGCCCAGTATCCAGAGGAACATGTGATTACAAAAAGCCCAGTACTGAGTGAGTTAAGCATATAATTTTTGACTATAACTTGGTGAAGCCTTATGTACACGAAAGTGAGTCTTTATAAATGACTGAGAACTTTGATGTTTTTGACTTTTTGCATTTATTATCAGTTGTTTCGCTTTTCAGTTAAACAACTTCTCTTTTACGAAGTCCTTTAAGTAATTTCCTGTAATTGTATTTACTTTTTTTTTCTTTTTTTCAAATTTCACCCTCATTTGCCCAGTTTCCCCCAACCCTCCATTCATTCACATCTCCCACCCCTTCTAACCAATAATACTCAAATGTATTCATAAATACTTTAACAAAATATCTTCAATCACTGATATGTGTGACGGGACATTAAACAAAATTCCTCCTCCTTGTATGAAATACTTCCCCATCCAACTCCTATCACCATCGATACCCTTCAAGCATGAAACATCCCTCAGAACATGGCTGGATTTTTCCAGAAGACCATATCCATGTCTTGATGTCTACCTGTATGAGAGGAGGACTGTTCTCTGATCTCCTAAGGTCTGGCTAAGAAAGCTTAACTCCAGTCCAGCATCTGCATCTGCAGGTCCAACAGCATGAAGATGACTGGGGAAGGGTGGAATGTACTGTCATAACATTCTTGTTTTTTCAAGAAATATGTCAGCAAATGAATTCAAATTCAAACATGTATAACAACTAGCATGACTAAAGTTGTAATATTTAAACTACAATACATAGCTACCAATCTTTTTCAGCAAAAGAGGAATATTTGGAAATTGAGAGGAATGATTTTGGTATCTTTATTACGACACACAAAGCCAAACAACACATTTCTTTTGAAAATTTGATTTTTCTTCTTTCTGACTTCCAATGTACATTTTAAAGTATTTCTACTGCAGACAGTGGCATACTGTCTTTGTATTTCAACATTCACTTCTTCAGAGAAGGAAAGGTCACTTTCAAATTTCTAGCATTTCTGCAACAAACTCTCAAGAACTTGACAGAAAGAAACATATCATGCTTACTTATCAAAGTGAAGAGACTGTTGTAAACAGAACTAGTAAACAATGTTTTTGTTGTGAATGTTTCCCAACAACAGGAGTGTGGGTGAGTGTGTGTGGGTGTGGGGGGGCGAGGGGTGGGGGGGGGCATGGGGGGAATGCAGGGAAAGGGGGGGAGTTAAGACCTGATTTCATGAGTATGAGACGACTAGATATGCATGTGTGTGTGTGTGTGTGTGTCCGTGTGTGTGTGTCCGTATCCGTGTGTGTGTGTGTGTGTGTATGTGTGTGTGTGAGAGAAAGAGAAAGTGAGTGAGTGAGTGAGTGAGTGAGTGAGTGTGTGTGTGTGTGTGTGTGTGTGTGCATCCACGTGTGAGAGACAGAGACACAGAGAGAGAGAGTGTGTGTGTATGCATGTATAAGAGAGAGATGGAGAGGGATAGGTAAGACCTGATATATGTGCTCTGCATGTGTGTGTGTGTTTGTGTGTTTGTGTGTGTGCAAGAAAGAGTGAGAGAGAGAGTGACAGAGAGAGAGGTTATGTGTGTGTGTGTGTGGGGGGGGGGGGGGGGGGGGGGGTGCCAGTCAGTGTGAAAGAGGGAAATAAAGAGTGTGTGTGTGTGTTGTGTGTGTGTGTGTGTGTGTGTGTGTGTGTGTGTGGTGCCAGTCAGTGTGAAAGAGGGAAATAAAGTGGGAAGGATTTAGTAATTACTTTGATATCACCACCAACCCCCCTACCACATCTACCCACCCATTCCTTCATCCCTACTCCCTCTACCCACCCATTCCTTCGACTCATGACAATGCACACCTGTAATAATACAAACACACACTGTTAGCAAAACATATTCCATGCAAATAATGTGAGTGCGTATTTGGTACTTCAGCTACAGATCCCAGATCTACATGCTGCAGGCATGAAGTGTATTGCAGCAGTATTGGCTGACATAATTTCAGCACACACAAACGTTACAAAGTTGCATTATGTCTAGGCTCTTCGGGCTTGCCAGAAATTGTGATTGTGTATGCATGTATATGTGTGCATGCTTGTGTGTGTGTGTGTGTGTGTGTACATACTGTGTGTGTGTGTGTGTGTGTGTGTGTGTGTGTGTGTGTGTGTGTGTGTGTGTGTACATACCATGTGTATGTGTGTGTGTGTGTGTGTGTGTGTGTGTGTGTTTGTGTGTTTTATCTTCAGTTTAACGTCTATTCACTATAAGTGTTTTTAGATGGAAAGGAGTCAAGTAGTGGATAAAGGAAAGGGAGTGCATGTGAATATTAGTGTAAAAAAGTGTTCATGTTATGTATCAGAGGAAAGGTAGATTATTATAAGAAAAAGTCTAAAGAGATTGTGGTGTGTATTGAATGAGATGTCATGGGAGGGAGAATATGTATATGCATATCAACAAGTATTAACCTACAACAATGTAAATATAAATAACAACATTAATTGTAATACATCAAAGGAGGATACCAACTGGACTGGAGTTTAAAATTTCTGAAAACATTCTAAGCAATGAATAATCATTCAAAATCTTTTCAGTGGCTCATGAAATATTGGAAGAAAAGTCATCAACTACATCTTTTGGAATTAATGGTCTTATGCTCAGACAATGAATGAGTAGATGGCTTACAGTTATTTGCTTACCGCATATACATTTTATATTTTTAGAAAATTTTGTATGAAAGGCATTTAAACGAATTCTATATATTAGAGTTGTAATTTATCTTGAATGTGCTGCTGGTGTCGAATTTAGAAAATGTTTGGGATTAGCTGTATTCTTTGTGTTTACACAACAGTGGTAATATTGATTATTTGAATCTATAAGTAATTTCTGAAATCAATTTCTAGATACATTTTCTATACAACTAATGCATTCATGCAGATCTAACTGGATGTCAAGTTGTACTGCGCCTTCGAAATTACGTGCTGCTCTTCTAGCTGCTTGGTCTACCCACTCATTTGAAGATATTCCACAGTGCGAAGGTACCCAACAGAAAGTTATTTTAATGCCCTGTTTTGTCAGTTGGTGAATAATGTTTTATTTCCATTGTCATCTCAATTCGCTTCTTTGAATTTGAAGATTCTATAGCTTGTATTACTGACTCTGAGTCTACACATAAAATTTCACTCACAGTTTTTGGAATGTCTGAAATATAATTTAAGGCCATAAGTATGGCTATAAGTTCAGCTGTGAAAATGGAATATTGTCTACCAATATAGTATAATTTATCTATTCTAAATGAAGGAATTACAAAAGCCGCTCCTGAATTACCATCTTCTAGAACAGATCCGTCTGTGTATATTTTTAGATAATTTGAATATTGATTTTCTATATGGGAGAGCACTTCAGGTTTTAACAAAAATGGTGACTGGTTCTTGGGTAAATCTGTATAATCCATGTCAAAGGTAGCTTTACACTGCTCCCATTCAGGGACTGGTGAAAAAGTAGGTATTTTTGCAATTTGCTTGTCTTTTGATTCCGTAGCACTAATGATATCTGATGCAAATGTATTAATGGATGTCATAGACTGTATTGTCTTAGCTCTTTTAGCAAAATCTTTTTGTGAACTCAAATTAGCTTCTTCTTTTGAAAAGGTTTCATATGCGAAAGATTTGATAACGAATTTCGCGGCTGAAGCTTTCCTTTGTTCATCAAGAGATAAAACACCTGCTTCTCTGTAAGTCCCTAAATTTGACGTAAGAATGGGCACACCTAGAGCGAGTTTATAAGTCTCACAATCAATGCTTTGCAGCTTCTTTAACAAATGCAGTGGAGCACTGAAGAATACCTCTTGAGCGTATGTCAAGCGTGAACGTACGAGGGAGGTACAAATTATTTTAAGGAAATTTAGACCTTTTCTTGCTTTGTTTAGCATACAGTCAAAATGATAATTCCAAGAAAGCTTTAAGAAAGATAGACTCCCAAAAATTTAACAGATTGTGTATATCTGATGATGGTACCATTTATTGTAAACATGGGGAGCTTTTCTGGGTCTGATCCTGTATTAAATAGCATCATATTTGTTTTTTCTAAGGACAATGATACGCCATTTTCTGTCATAAAGTTGCTGATTTTATCAAGTTCCCGCAGGTATATTTTCTTTATGTACTTCAGTGTCCTAGTAGCCGTTTTATTTTTCATTGTCACCTTCATCCATAAACAAATGTCATTAGCAAATTGAACCAAGACTGTATCTTTAGCTAGCTTGTTAGGTAGATCTGCTAATAATATATTGAATAAAATCAGCAAAATTACTGTGGTAACCCCATGTGTAAATGTCTGGGGTTTGAGTAGGTATTTCCTATTCTTACTTGTATAAATCTATCTGATAAAAAACTTCTAATATAATCATACATGTTGCCGGTGATACTAATATTTTTCAGTTTATATAAAAGTCGAGCGTGCCACACTTGGTCGTATGCTTTTTTCACATCAAAAAAAGTCGCTAGTACGTTTTTTCGCCTTGCAAACTGTTGCTTTACCTGTGTAGTCAGTTTGACTAGATGTTCTGTGGTGGATCTACCTTTTCTAAAGCCAACTTGGTTTATTGGAATTACATTATACTTTTCACAATAATGAACAAGTCTTTTTAGAAAAACTTTTTCCATTAGTTTGCATACATGCGATGTTAAGGCAACTGGTCGATAACTGTTCTGTGTTTGCCCTGTTTGTGTATAGGGACAACGATTGATTGTTTCCATACAAGAGGAATGTCACCATCAGACCAACATTTCTTTAAAATTAAGTGTAAGAAATCAGTCAAATTTCCAGGCAAATGTCTCAACATTTCGTTTCAAATTCCGTCTAAACCAACTGATATTTTTTTACTGCCGAGATTTGAGAGACATTCCTTTATTTCATCTGATGTTATTTCACTACTTATATATAGGTGATTTACGCTCTCTGAATCTTGGTATGCTTCATTTTTCTCTTGGCTTTCTCTATACTTTCTATTTTCTTCTGACAAACCAGTGTTTCTACTATGATTGTTTGAGTGTATGTGTGTGTGTGTGTGTGTGTGTGTGTGTGTGTGTGTGTGTTTGTGTGTGTGTGTGTGGGTGTGTGTGTATGTGTCTGTCTGACTTACTGTGTGTGTGTCTGTGTGTGTGGGTGTGGGTAAGTGTGTTTGTGCCACACACAACTAGTGTATGTGGGTCTATGTCTTCCTCAGTCAAATCAAGTCTAGTGTGAAAAGCATAGTGCACACAGACACACACAAAAAAGCCTGCTCATTGCAAAATTAATCTCCCGATTTCATTTTGCCCTGATATCAAAGTAACATATGATGTTTGGCACAACACAGATGAAAAACAGGTCTTCCATTCTCAGAACGGATTAAGTGAAGAGGACGGTGCTTATTTTGTTCCAATTTTGTCATCTGATACATTAACAGTAGCATCCCAACAGCTGTGGTCACAGATACAGCCATCTGATATGCCCCTTTTCCCCCCCGAGTAGATGGCCACATATTCTAGTCTTTTATCAGCTATTTGATGCCATTTTGATGAAAAGAAATGGTTGAAAAATGTGGATCTGTGCAATGAACCAGCAAGCAGGTTCAGTTTCTCATGGATTGCAGGACTTTTTTTTTTTTTTCTCTTTCTTCCTTTTCTTCTCAATTTCATAATCTGTAAAATAAAATAAAAATTAATGCAGAAAATTGTATAGTCCGGATCATAATTAAAAAAAATTCCGGAAAATTCAATATGGATGGCAGCTATAAAAATGCCTTCAAAATTCACATAGACACACTCTCTCTCTCTCTCTCTCTCTCTCTCTCTCCATTTCACATACACTCTCTCTCTCTCTCTCTCTCTCTCTCTCTCTCTCACCCACCCACACACACACACACAAACGTTTTGATCAAAAACTATTAATGGTTGAGCACACACAAGGGTCTCAGTTCTGTGAACTTACATTCCATTGATACGGATACAGATGATTCTGGGACGGATAAACTCTGTAGTCCAGTCCTTGAGTGGAACAGCCGTAACAGAGTCCTATGAAAAAGATCACAACAGCAGACTAACTCCTGTAAATACACCATTCAGATTTTTAACACAACAAACCCACTCAACAATGGAAACACAGTTTATGACTGAAATCAAAAACCAAGCATTTATGTACACATCAATGATTTTACTTTGAAAATCCTACATCTTCATTTCAACTCATCCTTCAAATGGACAAAAGACTATGACAAACTTCAAGAAAATGTCCAACTTTTATTTCAAACAAATAACAGTCCAAATATCAGATCACACAGTACACAGTACAATCACTCACAATGCCGATGTTGACATCTGGGGGTCCAGTGAAAGTGAGCGACACATAGCCAGTGGAAATGTTGTACACCCCGACCAGTCCATCCAGTGTTGTGAATACTTGTCGACACAAGGTACTGCAGCAAGTCAACATTATCTTCACTTGTTTTCACAGGTTACCTGATTCAGCATGAAACGTGTGTATATGTCTGAATATACTCCTCATGCATTGTATAGTATTTCACATTATACTTGAATCATTTAAGACAAATGTACATGTCTCACTACAGCTCCTGAATTATAAAATCAATATCTCTCTCCATAAAGAATAATTCAAGAAAAAAAAAGCAATTCATATGAGGTATAAATACAAGACAGTCAGAGAGAAAAATTCTTTAGTCCATGGAGTTCTGGTATGTGTGAAAATGCTGCAAGATGCATTTTAATCACCACTTTTACGTGCATAACTGTGGCTAGTTTTTTCTTGTCAAAATCCAATGAAAGTAATAAGTATGTAAAACCAGAATTTTATCAATTTAATTCTATAATCAATGTATTATGATAGCAGTTTTTTTGTTGTTTTTTTAAATCTTCTTGAAACCACACATATTTCATCTGTAGTGACTTGCACTGATGTGCTTTAATTTGTACAGACACCTTCACATAACTGTATAGAAACATGATGATCACTGTCCAGAGGCACTCCTCTAGTTATTCCATTTATGAAATAATTTTTTTTTTTGTTTCTGTCCATTTACACAACTTCATTCTTTCATTCGATCAATATTCTCTCTTCGTTTCAAGCCAGAAAATATAACAAATTACTCATGAAAATAAAGAAAAAACACTCCAATTAACCTGCTGTTTAGTTCCAAGAATGTACTTGTATATGTCTGCTAAAATGCTCCATTATTTGTCAAGCATGAACATGTAAGTCTGTGTCATCTCATGAATTTTTCCATTTGATATATCTCCTTTAATTATCAATGATGAGAAGCAACCCATTACACTTTGTAAGGTCAGTCTAGGGTGTTACTTGAAGTGCCCCTTTCAGAAATTCAGACTGCTTTCAAAATGGCAGACAATGAACCAAACCTGGCCCAGTGGGTTGAAACAGCAATGTGCCACAAAAAATATTTGAGACCTTGCAACCCAAGATGTTGCAGAAGCTTTACAAGTCATTTATGATGATGAATTTAGTGCTAGGTGTGTGTGTGTGTGCTGATGACGGTTCTATTGTAGACAGTAGCCTCAGCAACCACAAAGGCCATATCAAGGCTATCACCATGTTAGTATCTACTTCAGATCAAGGGTAAAAAAGTACAATAAAAACTAATCACTGCTTCATCTTTTCACAAAAAAAATAAAATAAAATAAAATAAAAAAAATTAAAAAAAAATCTACCGAGTTTAAACATTCCAATCAACATCAAGGAATGAAGTCTTCAGAGAATCTGCCATGTATGTCTGTATCCTACTGTCATGCAAATCCCAGCTGTCAATGATCAAGTGTTTCACAGTGAGAGGCTCATCACAGGGAATACATCAAGGGGCCTCCTCCCCTTTTAACAAGAAAGAATGAGTGAGAAAAGTGTGTCCGGTGCACAACTCCTCCTTGCGGATCTTACAATCAATGGGAGGATCTAGTATAAGTCTAGGCAAATTTGGAACAGCTTGATCTCCATCTGGGTGTTCCCTCTCCTCTTGCCACAGATCTTTTATGTGAGTGTTCTCTTTCTGCTTCATGCCTGTAGGACTTGGATAACTTTTCTTTTGTGGTGTTCACATGGCCAAAAACCCAGCCAAAAACAATGTCATACCCTCTGTTTGTTAAAAGTGTAAAAGTTTCATATAATTCCAGCAGTTTCGGATTGTCAAATTCCTGCAGGCAATCACAATTGCCTCCAGAGCTGACAGAGAGTCCAAAAAAATCATAAAAACGCTTGTGTTTTGCTTGCAGAACCATTTTCAGCACCAGAACCAGTGCAGTCAGGTCTGCACTATAAGATGAGTTGTCAGTCAGAATGTTTTGTTAAGGACTGGTCAGGAAAGGCAGGACTGAATGCAGATGCAGCGACACCATCCTCACATTTCCAACAGAGATTTTCTGAAATATGGAAATTTGTGGCAAAGTTTGGAAAAGTAGGTTTATAGTTTTTTTAGTGTGAAGCCAAATCAAATCATTTCTCAGGTGTTTTAAAGGTCCACAGTGGGCTGTCAGGAAACAACTCAAATTTCTTACTAAAAGGGTTGTTGAAAACACTTTCGTAGGAAGGGTTTTTTGCTTCAGAGAAGAGTTTCTAATAATAACTGAGGGACAGTTTCAGTTTGCGATTGGAAAAAAAGCGGTTCCCCCACCTCTGCATACAAACTGTGCACAGGGGTGGTGCTGAACACGCCTATACAGGAAATTTATGGAAAGCCATATCATCTACCGCCTTGGTACAGTGCAACCTCAAGGAATCAATGTCAGAGAGTGTACTCCCTTCCTTTCCCTCCCATTCCCCTCCTCTTCTTCCCCTCCACTCCCCTTCCCACTGACAACCCCCGCCCTCTCTCTTCCCGTCCACCCGGTGGTGGGGCGGAAGGCGAGGGGGGCGAGGGGGGCGGGGGGGTTCGTGTTGTTTTTTTAATCACCCCACCCTCATCTCCCTCCCACCCCCCTCTCCTCCAACAAATCAGTGAGCTGAACAGCAGTTTCCAGCCATTGAGATGTACTCTCCTCTTCAGTGCAGACTACTGTGGCCTGCCAACACCTCTTCACCTCTTCACTTGACAAAGAGTTTATGACTCGAAACATTGTTTTTATCTTCATCTTAAGGTACCTTTGATTTTAAATCATCTTTCATCATTTTTAAATTCACAGTCAGATTTGATGCAAAAAAAGAGGTAAATCATTAATACGGAAGGAGAAGAGTTAAGGGCCAAGAATCGATCCTTGTGGTACACCATACCTATTTCTTGAAAAGTTGATTTGGAAGCATTAATGAAAACCAGTTGCTGTCAATCTGATCAGAATGAAGAAGTTATAAACTGCCAAGCATTCTTCATTTGGCCGTAACAAGCATGTTTCTTTTGGAGGAGAGAGCGATTTTTTAAGACAAATCCTGTAAGTTTACTATTATTTATATTCAAGAGCAATTTACTGATAATTTGCATCAGAGCAGTATTACATTAATGGTTTTCCCTAAAACCTGATTGCACTTGGTGAATCAATTCATATTTGTTTAAATGAGACAATAAATGGTTTTGGATATGTTTTTCAAGTTGTTTTGAAATGACTGGCGACGGGTGCAACAGCTGAGTGGTTAAAGCGGAGGACTTTCAATCTAAGGGTTGCGGGTTCTAATCTCAGTAATGGCTCCTGGTGGGTAAAGGGCAGAGATTTTTCTGATATCCCAGGTCAACGTATGTGCAGACCTACTTGTGCCAGAACCCCCTTCATGTGAATACACACGCAGTAGATCAAATGCGCACATTAAAGCTCCTGTATTCCATGTCAGCATTCGGTGAGTTATGGAAACAAGAACTTACTTACCATGCACACTCCTGAAAACGGAGTATGCCTGCCTACATGGCAGGGTAAAAATGGTCATACACATAAAAGCCCACTCGTGTACACATGAGTGAACGTGGGAGTTGCAGCCCTAAAACGAAGAAGAAATGACTGTAGTAAGGAAGATCTGCAGGATCACTCGATTTAAAGAGTGGAAAAACTTAAGCTTGTGTAAAACATAGACAGCTTTTTCATTGATGCAGAGATTATAAATTAAGTAAGAGACTTGGTATTACTGGTGATGAAATCTTCATGATTTTGCTATCCAGTTCATGTATATCTTTGGTACTCGACTGTTTTGAAGGAGGTAAGAGAGTCTAGAATTATAAGGAATGTACACTTCAGAATTTATATTTTTGGACTGACAGTAATCAGTTACCAGTTCTAAATTATTATATTTCCATCCATCATTAATAATAAACTTTCCAGCAATACTTACAAAATCATTTGTTGTATCTGGGGTTACATTGTTAGTACTAATTTCTGTTATTGGCAACCCAAATAGATGAGTCTTTTTTGTTAATCACTTTCTGTTGGTTATACATTACATTGCTTTTTGTTGCATTGAGTTCACTTTATTTCTTTGTTTTACATACTATTCTTGATTAATAGTTTTCAGGGAATCCGCAAGGTACATTTCTTTTTAAGTTTCTTTAGATATCCATAGAGGTTTCATACAGTGTTTCACCAGTTTAATCCTAAGTGGTGTGTGCTTAATATAGATAGTATCAAAGGTTCTTGTCCAAAATTCTAACGCTTTTTCTGGATTGTTGTATTGGTAGACATGAGAGAGTGGAGAAGAAAGTAAATAATGCAAAAAATTAACTCTGTTAAAACTTTGAAACATCTTTATTCAATGGTTTTATAATTTGCTTTTGCAATTCTAACACCTTTTTTTTGTCAAAGTGATGCACACAGGTGAGTGGTAGCTACATCCAATGATTGGAGAACATTTCTATCAAATTCTGTTAACATGAAACAGATGTGGTCAATGAGGGTGCTTGAACTACGGGTTACTTGTGTTGGTTTGTCGATAATTGTTCTAAACTGAATGCTGTAAAAATCTTATTCTACTTGAGGTTTTAATAAATATCAAAGTCACTAGGCATAAAAACTGATATAACAATAATAATGATGGAGGAGGAGGATGGTGATGATGATGATGTTGCTATGGAGGTCCATTAGGTTTTGGACTACTTGGCAAGGCTGAAATTTGAGCAACACACCCAAAAACACATCTGAGAAGTTGATGATATTCAACAGTATGGTCCCAGTCTTCCCAATTTAGCCGATAACAGACTTTACTCTTGGTAGAAGCTGGCCCCAGGCCAAAAAAATCACAACACACGGGGAATTGACCTGCGTCCTGCTAGCTGTTAGTCCGCGACTTCATCATGGCAGTTGGTAACAAGCAAATAATCAAGGACATCCACCAGCCCTTGACTCACCTGTACAGACAGCTGTGGAGGATGACTTTGGCCTGGTCCCTGCCAGCCAGTGAGGCAACATCCACGTCCAGTTCCTGGGAGAGGTCAGAGGGGTTGTGGTAGGACACCACCAGAGCATACAGACCTGGCTCAGGCACCACCAGGTCCATCTTGAAACTGGTCTGTAGCAATTAACATTCACAGACATTTCATTCTTCTGCCCCTTTTGGGGTGTGGAGGATACATTAACAATACATACACACTGAATCACAACTCCAGCCAAATAATGTCAAATGAAATAAGAATCTCTCTCTCTCTCTCTCTCTCTCTCTCTCTCTCTCTCACGCACACACACACACACGTCATAATGATTATGATTATTATTTACAAATATATCGAAATTCAGCATACTGATACGAATGTTCCAAATGGACATACTGATACAAATGTTCCAAATGGACAAGATACTCTTCCCAAGTTTTATGAATATATTGCGTGAACTGAATATTGATGAATATTATCCATATTTACTTGATATCAGTCTAATGAAACTGCATCTTTTTTTTCTTTTCTTTTTTTTTTTTTTTTTCTTTTTTGACATTCTTAACCTGAAATCCACTCTCAGTAGTTCCCATATCACACTTCTTAGAAATTAGGTTTTCTCTGTCTTCACCTTCTCTTCTTCCTGTTTCAATGTTCTTACCCTTAGTCTCCAACCTGATATCAGATCATTTACACAATCCTCATTTCTGTGAAAATCAGTTAAAAGTAGAAATATCATGTGGATGTAAACTGAAAATAACAATTATCCTCCTGGGTTTGTTCCAGTGCACCTTGTATTTACCTGTGTGCTAGCTGAATTGGCAGTGCACACAGAACTGACTTGAAGTTATGTACCTTTTAAAAGGAGAGTTACTTCTTTTTGCTGTTTTATACTTTACTCTCCAGGCCTCATTGTTCTTGCACTTTTCAGCACAAACACAGGTAACTTTATGACAAATTTTGTTTCACTCTCTCTCTCTCTCCCTCATGATATGCATGCTTTTTTCTTACTCCTGAATAGTATATCTGTTTAACAATCCTGTATTTCACTGCATTTGACCTGGTTTGGGTGGAGGTGAGCCAGCCCCCTTGTGCCCAGTTCAGAGGAGACGTTGACATTGGGATACAACTCGACTGACATTCTCTCCCCATTCTTCAGCACGTAGGCATCAATGCCAGGCACAAATGGATAGCCGATCAGGTCTGGATACTGGTAATGCAAGCACCTGAGAAACAAAGTTTGAAACATTCATTCTAAAATCTCCATCTGCATTTTATGAATAATTAATGAGTCACGCTTGAAGTTTTGTTAATCACAAACACACAGAATTTTAAATAAAACCACAGAATAAGTACTTCCCCAAAAAGTACTGTCAATCCATCAGACAGTCTGCTGAGAAAAAGAATTAACTCTTTCATCCCTGCAGCATGGTTTTACGGTTTACAGGAATTTTACCCTTCATTCCTGGAGGCCGGAAAACCGTGCAGCAGAGAATTCCCCCTTTCCTTCCTGCAGCCTGGAAAACTGGTTCTCGCGCTACGCGCTTTGAACTTCCCACAGGTCACTTGTGGGGCAGTGTTTATGAGTGGAATGGATGCCAGACACCCCCCTCCCCCTCTCTAGGCTGTGGGAAAGTGGCTGCCACTGCATTCTTGCCTATGTGCTGTGTAGACACACGGACACAGAAAAATGGAATGTGTAGAAAGTTCGGATCAGTTTTCTGATGAAGTTTTACAACTCTCTAACAGATGATGATTTCGATTTGTTTCAAATGAATGACAAGGAGAGAGTGCAATTAGCTGCTACTGAAGAAGCACAGACAGCAGGTGATGAAAACTTCAAAAAGTGCAAGTGTGAAAATTGTGGTGTATATTTGTGCAGTAACTAGCGTGACTGCTTCAAGGTATATCACACACGTCACCTTTGTGTGGCATATTACGTGATGATTATGACAAAAAAAGAAGAAAAAAAGAAAAAAGTCGCAACTACTTACTTATCAATATTTTTTTTCATTTCTAATGTAGTGTTCTTTATTTCTTTCTTATGCATGTTTGGTGCATATCTGTTATGAATATGTGGGTGAATGTGTGTCTCCGTGTGTTTTACATTTATTTGCTTATTTATCATCATTGTTGTCTTTTTTTTAATTTTTTTTTTTTACTTATTTATTTCTTTATTATTATTATTATTACTACTACTACCTTTTTTTTTTATATTATATTCATTTATTTACTTATTTATGTACGCTTATAGTTGACTTCATCAAGTTTTTGCGTCTTATACATATTAGTAGTGGTAGTAGATATTTTTTATGTATTTATCTATTATTTGATCACCCATTTATTTTATTTTTTTATTATTATTTTTTTCTCAAGGCCTGACTAAGCGCGTTGGGTTACGCTGCTGGTCAGGCATCTGCTTGGCAGATGTGGTGTAGCGTATATGGATTTGTCCGAACGCAGTGACGCCTCCTTGAGCTACTGAAACTGAAACTATGACACGGACATGCATATTTAGAGAAAATATTGTTTCTAAATAGTTTTTGTTGAATTGTGTAGATAACGATCTGATTCTGGCTCAGTGACTGCTAGTGTAGTTTAAGGCATATGCTCTCTTTGAGACAAAGTTCAAATCATTCACACAAGGCCAATAGCAGTGACAATTGTGACAGTTTTTCATCGATGACTAGCAGTGTGGCACTGAGATACTTACGAGGCACTACTCGATGAGTACCTGCATGATGTGCATATTCTGCAAGCTAAACACTGTCCTGCATGTGGTACATACTCATATGCATTCTGTTTGACCTTCGTCAGGTCAGGTCATTAGATCTGCTACTGGTAACCTGTAATCCAGTACAACCTGTTCAGGGTCGGGTTGCCGACGACTAAACCGGCACTTCCACCGCTCCCTTCTGGGACTGGTGAGGCGGGTGGCTAGACACCCTTATGGAGATCCATAAAAGGGCGTCGGCTCAGGAGAGCCACCGACGGCCATCTAGCTCCACTGTGCTGTGTGCATGCCACACGCAGTTGGCCTCCGGGGTGTGTCTACCCATGTATGCGAAGTCTGGATCCGGCAGAATCTGCGGAAGAAACCTATCGGTTCAACGGAGAGGAAGGCGATTACAGCAACGCACTGTGGAGTGCAGAGAGCAAGATGAGACACCGAAAGGATATCTTGGCATCCACTGCATCCGTGCTCATCCTCCAGTCATCTTGACTTAGTCTTGCCACTGGAAATTGGTAGACCCGGATGAGAGAGTGAGGTCGACATTGCGCAACTCCTCTTCACTTTAAACAAACTCATCGCGCAAGTCATCAGTCATCCAAAATGACCTTTCATCCTTCATCATTTCATCACCCCCAAGTCCTGTGGCGACAGGCGAGCGACGAAACGACAGGTGTGGGTACACTGGCAGTCGCAGCCGCAGACCTGTACGCAGGCGGCTCAGGCCATAGGGTCGTTCTTCGTCGACAGGAGCAGCGATGGAGCTCGGCAGCCGTCTGAGCGTCTGAGCAGCCCTCTTTAGGAATGCACTGCTCACCTCCCTGGCATGAGGAAGGGGCTAGAAAAGGTGCCCTAAAAATTGCCTGCTCCATATCACCCTGGCCAGCATACCGCAGCTGGCGGGGACCCTACATCAGCGGTCGAAACAAGGAGAAAGAAAAGAAAAAAACAAGGATCGTTCCTCTCACCATTGGTGCTTGGAACATAAGGACTCTCCTGGACAGAGATAACGCGGACAGACCCCAAAGGAGAACAGCACTAGTTGCATCCGAACTCGCCAGATACAACATCGACATCGCAGCCTTGAGTGAGACTCGGCTTGCAGGCGAAGGCGAGCTCTGTGAACGGGGATCTGGTTACACCTTCTTCTGGAGTGGACGAGGAAGCGAACAGCGACGTGAGGCTGGCGTTGGTTTTGCAGTAAAAACAGCACTTGTCAGCAAGCTAGCTGGAATCCCAAAGGGAGTCAACGATAGGCTTATGACCATGAAACTCCCACTGGCATCTGGCCAGAAGCACCTCACCATTGTCAGTGCCTACGCCCCAACCATGACCAACCCGGATGAAGTGAAGGCGAAGTTCTACGAGGACCTTCACTCTGTCATTGCTGCCATCCCTAAAGCAGACAAGCTCATCATTCTTGGGGACTTCAATGCTTGAGTTGGCTCTGACTACATCTCCTGGGATGGAGTGATTGGAAAGCACGGTGTGGGCCACTGCAACCCAAATGGATTGCTTTTGCTTCAGACCTGTGCAGAGCACGAACTGCTGATAACCAACACAGTTTTCTGTCTCCCTACCCGTAACAGGACGTCATGGATGCACCCTCGCTCAAAGCATTGGCATCTCATCGATTATGTCATCGTCAGGAAAAGGGATAGGCAAGATGTACGTGTAACAAAGACCATGTGCGGCGCCGAGTGTTGGACAGACCATCGCCTTGTAGTCTCGAAGCTGAATATTCGAATCCAACCCAAGAGACGCCCCCAAGGCCAGAAGGCTCCAAAACGGCTCAACATCGCTAAGCTGAAAAGCATCACCATCAAACAGTCCTTTGTGGAGCTGCTGGAAGATCGTCTGGAATCCGCCTCTCTGGACAACCAGAATGTGGAGTCTGACTGGAGGACCCTGCGTGAGCTGATCTATAGTACAGCTTCAGAGACCCTGGGACCCATGACCAGAAAGCACAAAGACTGGTTTGATGAAAACTGTGATGAAATCAAGCAGCTTCTGGATGAGAAACGCCGTCTGCATCAAGCCCACCTGAGCAACCCAAAGTCCACATCAAAAAAGGATGCATACAATGCCATCCGCAGGACTGTTCAGCAAAAGTTACGCCAGATGCAGGATAAGTGGCTGAGTGACAAAGCTGATGAGATCCAGGGATATGCTGACAGGCACGATATGAAGAGGTTCTATGATGCCTTAAAAGAAGTCTACGGCCCCACATCCTCAGGATCATCCCCCCTCCTCAGTGCAGATGGGAATACCTTGATCACCGAGAAGGAGAACATTCTCGAACGATGGGCTGAGCACTTCAACAGTGTCTTAAATCGCCCTTCCTCCATAAATGATGAAGCCATAGACCGTCTCCCACAAGTTCCCACCAACGAAGCACTGGACGATCCGCCAACACTTCTTGAGACCCAGAAAGCAATCCGTCTGCTATCCAGTGGCAAAGCACCTGGCTCAGACTCCATACCAGCAGAGGTCTACAAGGATGGAGGCACTGTGCTGACTTAGAAGCTTCATCAGCTGTACTCACTCATGTGGAAAGAAGAGACAATCCCCCAGGATTTCAAAGATGCATCTATCATTCACTTGTACAAGCGAAAGGGGAACCAGCAAGCCTGTGATAACCATCGGGGCATTTCCTTGCTCTCCATCGCAGGCAAGATACTTGCCAGGATCCTACTTAACCGCCTCACAGCACACCTTGACCAAGGTCATTTGCCTGAGAGCCAATGTGGATTCCGGAAAGAGTGCGGAACCACTGACATGGTGTTTGCTGCAAGGCAGCTGCAAGAGAAATGTCAGGAGCAAAATGCTGATCTGTTTTCCACCTATGTCGACCTCACTAAGGCCTTCGACACCGTGAGTAGAGAGGGACTGTGGAAGATCATGGCCAAGTACGGATGCCCTCGGAAATTTATTTCCTTGGTCAGCCAATTCCATGAAGGCATGCAGGATCGAGTCCAGGACAATGGTGAAACATCTGCTCCTTTTGCTGTCACAAATGGTGTCAAGCAAGGCTGCGTCCTGGCTCCAACGCTGTTCGGCCTCATGTTCTCTGCAATGCTTACTGATGCCTTCAGAGATGGCGATGTTGGAATCGGCCTAAAGTACCGAACAGATGGCAAGCTGTTTAACCTCAGAAGGCTTCAAGCAAAAACCAAGGTCATGACAGACATCATCAGAGACTTTTTGTTTGCTGATGATTGTGCCCTCAACGCTGGATCTGAAGCTGACATGCAACTCAGCGTCGACAAGTTTGCCACTGCCAGCAGGAACTTCGGCCTTACCATCAGCACGAGGAAAACTGAAGTTCTCCATCAGCCAGCCCCAGGGAAACCCTACGTTGAGCCCAACATCACAGTCAATGGTCAGAGACTCAGTGCGGTGGAGCGGTTCACATACCTTGGCAGCACACTGTCACGAAATGCGACCATCGACGATGAAGTGAACGTCAGGATTGCAAGAGCAAGCGCAACTTTTGGTAGACTCAATGCAAATGTCTGGAACAGAAGAGGCATTAGTCTTGAGACCAACCTAAAGGTCTACAGAGCAGTAGTTCTCCCCACACTACTGTACGCCTGCGAAACTTGGACAGTGTACCAACGACATGCCAAGAAGCTTAACCACTTCCACACAACATGCCTCAGGAAGCTACTGAACATCAAGTGGCAAGACAAGACCCCAGACACAGAGGTGCTCGCAAAAGCCACCCTTCCCAGCATCTTCACCATCCTGATGCAGTCCCAGCTTCGCTGGGCTGGACACGTGGCGCGCATGCCAGACCATCGGCTGCCCAAAAGGCTCTTCTATGGCGAGCTGCAACAAGGGAAGAGATCACACGGAGGTCAGAAGAAGCGCTTCAGAGATACTCTGAAAGTCTCTCTGAAAGCGTTTGATATCAACCCTGACTCCTGGGAGGAATCTGCAGTGGACCGTGACAAATGGCGCGCTGCTGTGCACAAAGGCGCCAGGTTGTGCGAGGCCAACAGGACTGCTGCAGCTGTTGAGAAGAGGCAGGCCAGAAAGTCACGGGCAAACAAGCTCCCTGACAATGATATGCCTGTCTTTGTCTGCCCCAACTGTCAGCGAACATTTCGTGCGCAGATTGGACTATTCAGCCATCTGCGCACTCACAGATAGATTCATGAGCATCCTTCCCCCCACCACACCACCACCCTCCCCCCATCCCCCATCCCCCATCTGGATGACAACGATGGTCATCATCGATCTCGATGGACACACCACCACCACCACCACTCATATGCATTCTGTTTGACTCCAGTCTCACCTGTTTTACACCTGAGTGTCACCAGAGGTGTCACCATATAGTGTCAACAGGGTCACAGACAACTTCTCACATGAATTCTGTACACAACAGTATATGACAATCTTGGTGTACTGTAATAAGCAGCGTTGCCGTAAGTCTCTGAAATAAGTACCCTGCTTCATGCTTTCTTTCTCTTCTCTAAATCCAGGAATGAAGGGAATATATGTATAGTAGGAATCTCGGAAAAAGGGGAGTAATAGTTCATAGAAAAATAGGAACAAAAGAGTTAAACTAAAGTCACCACAGATTGAACACAAAATACAAACTCTTTGGATAGCTGATGCTTAAGCTTTCTATCAACTCAAAATGATGTGTCAAAGCTTCAGCTTTGGCGGAACTATGATTTTTTTCTTTTTTAATGCAAAAAGCAACATTCAATTAAAAGGAAACTGCACTGGTTATTGTACTAGAGTGACATTTTCCAACACAGTTTTATTTTTCCATTAGACCACAAACTGTGTATAAATACCATTTTTCAGTGTTTTTTGACACATGTCGACCATTGACTTTCTCAACCAAAATGGAGGCAAACCAGTTTTACTCGTGTGAGAGAATAGAATTTGTGACTCAACAAGGTCAGACATTAAACTTGATCTCCTAGACACTAGTGATAAATCATCTGGTCAATTTTTGATGAAGACTTGCAGTTTGCACCAGACAATGAAACTGATGACTAAAGTTTTTAAAGACTAACCCCTACAACGAAACACAGTACACATTTTTATGTTTTTCAGTATCTTGTGACATACTCTGATGTATTTTCCAAATATATTTAGAAGCATTTAATGAAAAAACTATTTCTAAAAGTTAAAAGAAAAGATAGTAACCTTGTATATCTTTGTCATTGTGTGAAAGTGTGTTAATTTTTCAGATATGACCAAAATATCTCATCATGGCAAAACGACTTCATCCACTCTAGAGTTTATCGTCCATAGAGCTAATGTCTCATTCCTTGCACCTTTAATATTTGTTTTGCAATTTAAACATCAAAAAGAATTTTGTAATGGGTTAGTGATTATTCAAAATGTCACATGGATAAATTTAGTGATACTGTTTAAAAAAAAAAAAAAAAAAAAAAAAAAAGGCCGATTCTATTTAACACACGTGTCTACATATGCGCAAACATCCATCTGTGTGAATATGTGCACATGCAAGAATACAACCACAACCAAACAGAGCATAACCTTACAAATATCCTATTTGTTGCAGAATTCATGGCTTATTCAAATCAAAGGTAAAAGCAATGCTTGCTTTGTCATAACAACAGACATTCTAAAAATCCAAATAAAATGCATAACCCTTCTCAAGTCTTTGTCACCAAGGTTGAAGCATCAGTTCTGTCAGCTTTGCAGTGTGCATACATCCACAGCAAACATGTTAACTTGCATATTATTCAGGAAAAAACACAAAAAACAGTAGGCAGTGACAGAGAAACAGACTTACGGCCCCTCATCTCCAGGCACTGCACATGGGGTGGTGACATGTTGCTGCAGTACTGTGGCTTCGTAAAAATCTTGAGGGATCAGCACAAAGTAATCCTGTGTGCATCAACAAATAAACAAATACATAATGGATACAAATGGAAACATTACTGAAAACAACATAAACAATTAACACAAATGACAAATGCAATAGCCGAGTGTTTAAAATGCTGGACATGGGATTTGCAGCGACAAATGTGAAGAATAATAAAGTAAATGAAATCGATATATAAACAGAAACTTCCATAAAATTAAAAATACATTATGAAAGGAATGGGTTAGCTGGGGCATAATATTCCTTTAACATAGGCTATGTTTTAGCAAGTGGCATATTTGAACTTTGTTGTTATAGCTTTCAATGCAGAACAAAGTAAGAACCTAAAAACATAATCAAGAAATAAAACCAACGCCAATACTCCACACACAAAAACAACATGAAAAAACTAAGTATTCAACAATTACTCTTTATAATAGAAACATGCTTGTCTGCAAAAAGATGAGATAATGAGAAAGTGAACCAGGACACAGAAGCATCAGAGTCAGAGTGGGATGGGAGTCAACAAAACCAGGGCAGGAGACAGCAACAAGTCCGTTCACAGCTTCTCTGCTCAGTTCCCACATAGAATCAGATTTCCAAGTACTGAGGGTTTTTTTCTGTCCCACTTAAATGCTCTCTCAATGGCATTATTGTCATACATTCCATCATTCTAACTCCCAGTACATATCAGCAAAGAGGCTGGTTTGTCACAATTTAAAAGCAGTATTGGGTCACCCACAGAAGACTATGCCTTGCTGCCAAGTCATGGTTGTGTTTAATAGTGTATCCTGATTCTGCACACACTAGACATGACATAATGAGCCCCTTGCTAACAATACAATGCAGACATCTATTTTGGAATTTGAAACTAGAAAAAACCACACTATATTTCCTGTCACAACATAACCTGATATACACCAAACCAAACTCATGACATTTATTACTACTATGTCTCTCTTGAAGTCTGAGCTTTTTATTAAGTGGACAAAATATCAACTATTTTTATCGAAGTCTTCCCAGCTTGGCTCATCGCACACTCCACTATAGCTTGCAGCAGGTTAGGACTAAACAATTCCTCACTGATATTTTGATACCAACAGGCATCATGACCTCCAAAAGGTCAGTGCCTGGTGATAGCTGTTTCATCGTTTACAGACTTTTACAACAGGCATTTCCTGTCTGTATGGACAGCACACTGACACACTAACCAGAAAGGTTGTTCCTATCTGTACAGACAGTACAGCACACTGACACACTGACCAGAAAGGTTGTTCCTATCTGTACAGACAGTACAGCACACTGACACACTGACCAGAAAGGTTGTTCCTATCTGTACAGACAGCACAACACACTGACATACTGACCAGAAAGGTTGTTCCTATCTGTACAGACAGTACAGCACACTGACACACTGACCAGAAAGGTTGTTCCTATCTGTACAGACAGTACAGCACACTGACACACTGACCAGAAAGGTTGTTCCTATCTGTACAGACAGTACAGCACACTGACACACTGACCAGAAAGGTTGTTCCTATCTGTACAGACAGCACAACACACTGACACACTGACCAGAAAGGTTGTTCCTATCTGTACAGACAGTACAGCACACTGACACACTGACCAGAAAGGTTGTTCCTGTCTCTATGGACAGCACAACACACTGACATACTAACCAGAAAGGTTGTTCCTATCTGTACAGACAGTACAACACACTGACATACTGACCAGAAAGGTTGTTCCTGTCTCTATGGACAGCACAGCACACTGACATACTGACCAGAAGGAGGAGTTTGTATTATACTCCATGTTTGGTGTTTACATATACTTACCATGTCAAACTGATGCAAACTAGGCCTATGGTTTGCTCTGTTTGGCCAAATTTCGCGCGGCTAACGGTGAAAAGACGCCCCTCTTAGTCTGGCCCGCTCTTAGCCAATCAAACGCCTCTAACAGCTATAAGCGCTGAATCATTCCTTTGGCCAAGGCTCTCCACGCCATCTTGTCAGGTTTTCGCTCTGTCTCGTCTAACGCTTTTTTTGGCTATTAAGCGTTTTCATTTGGCCTTATTTTGTTGTATGCGGCTTGCATGTGTATTGTGCTTACATTCTGTGTACTCGTTTCGACTCGGCCCCCTCGATTTCTTCGTATTTTCTACCTCTGAGTCGATCCTGTCTTTCCTTTCTCTGTTGGGGTTCGTATTGTTCGCTGGGTGCTTACGCGCGGTACCATGCCTCGTTTGCCATCCTACGAAGGCAGGGATCATGATGCTGGCAGAGATACTCGCCAAGAGACTCTCCCAGGCCCGGAGCTCATGATTTCTCCCGATAGGGACCGCGGCGATGCGTCTGCAGACGCTGATCGCGGAGGGGACGCTCGTCCCGATAAAACGGTCATGAAGGGGACCGGGGGGAAAGGGATTCGAGCGTCACCTCCCGAAGTGTCCCAGCGCGAGGCGGGTGGAAGGGGGAGTAGCACGTCCTCTCTTGGTGGTGGGAACTCGCGGCTGGGTGCGGACTCCCAAGGGGAGGCCGCCCCCCGCCGTTATCCGGGTCCCCACACAGAGACGGCCCTCAGGGGCCCCAGTGCTGTATCTGTACAGACAGCACAACACACTGACATACTAACCAGAAAGGTTGTTCCTATCTGTACAGACAGCACAGCACACTGACATACTAACCAGAAAGGTTGTTCCTATCTGTACAAACAGCACAGCACACTGACCAGAAAGGTTGTTCCTATCTGTACAAACAGCACAGCTCACTGACCAGAAAGGCAATGTTGGGCACTTTGGTAGAAATGGTCCAGCGGCCAGGGTTCAGAACAAAGGCTGACACTGCTCCAGATGTTACTGTGGCAAACTTGGGCTCCAGAGTCTGCTGAAAGATGATTTCCCCCATCTGGATGTTGTTGGTGGAGGAGTCAGGTGTAAGAGTAATATCCCCTCTCACAGGCTTTTCATTGCGGTTGACATAGCGGTAAATGATGCGATACAAACTGGGTATGCGGATGTTGACTTCCAGCAGCACTTCCGGCTGAAAAGAAAGTCAGCACTTCATCTCATTTCTGACACAATCTAGCCATAGATATTTAAAAACAGCTTATTCTCCAAGATGCACAATTATCGGGTCAATTCGAGCTGAACTTAACATTGTATGACAAGTCCCTTAAAACTTCATCATCACAAGTTTTCTAACAGATTTTTAAAATATACAGCTGATGAAAGATCCTACAAAAATAGATATCCATAAATATTCATCAGAATAAAACAGCAATACACAACATTTCAGGATATAAAGGACTGAACAATAAACTCTGTAACAGAAAATTCTATTGGGATTTTCCATATTTACTTTCAAACATACATCAGACGATCAGACGAAACAGCTTGAAACATCTGGTACACTCTTGTCTGAAAAGAGTTCTTGTGTTTTTGACTCACTTGTGTAAACAAAGTGAGTCTATGTTTTAACCCGGTGTTCGGTTGTCTCTGTGTGTGTATGTGTGTGTGTGTGTCTGTGTGTCCGTGGTAAACTTTAACATTGACATTTTCTCTGCAAATACTTTGCCGGTTGACACCAAATTTGGCATAAAAATATGAAAAATTCAGTTCTTTCAGTCATCTTGTTTAAAACAATATTGCACCTCTGGGATGGGCACACACACAAAAAAAAAATAATGAAGCCTAATTATATGCAAACTGCATTTACTGTTATATTTATATTTTTTGTATTCTCTAAACTTGGCACTTTGATCTGATATTCTGACCCAACAACAAGAGCAGTCATTTTTATCATTTTTTGTTCAAACAGGAACTTCTTTTGCTAAGCATGGAAGTTATATTTATTTTGTAAACGTTTTGGTGCAGATAGTAAAAAAAGGGAAATTACTCTGTAATTAATGCTATGGGACTTAATTTGCTTTAAACTGATCTTTCTCATCTTAAACATTACATTTTGAAATTATACTCAATACATAAAAAGCTTGTGTGTTTTACTCTGTCACAAGTGAGTCTTGAAGGCCTTGCCTCTCTTGTTATCTTTATCATCATCACTTTATTAGCTTTGAGTCAAGAGAGAACAAAATACTACCACTCATTCTTGCAGATGCTTTGATAGGGCTCACTTTTTTACTCTCATCAATGTTTTGACTCAAGGTACCATTCCTGCCGGTATGGTATTGTTGAATTTTTTTCTTACCTGTACATCTGTAAGGATGGCATATCCTCTCCAGGAGTAGTCAGGGAAGATGTAGGTGTCATAACCATATCGCACTCGGTATCCCTCCGGTGTCACTCCATCTTCAATCTCAATTTTCAGCTGATGCAGGTTGGGGTAGAAATGAGACTTGATGGGCCTGAAACCACATGTTCAATGACAATATCCCTGTCAGAAAAGATGGGGATATTTTTTCCAAATTCATATTTGCCTGGTATCATTATAGAGCCAAACAAAAAAAGACTTTGAAGGGTAAAGTCCTCTTTTAGGCACCAAACCATATTGCACAACAGCAAAATGCAACAAGAGGAAGTAGCGTTAATGGTTCAAGGTTCCCTGGGTGGGAGCAGTCACAATCGCAACAAGACATTCACCACTGTGAGGGTGAACCCCAAAGGGTAAGCACTTGAAAGTGAGTGGCCCTGAGAGGGCTGGAGCTGTCCATGCTGACAATATCAGAAATGACCCAAGTCACAGGTCAGGAGGGTACAGCTACATGTAGAGAGAAAGCAGGCCATCAACATACAATGAGCCATCAACATGGCTGGACATTCGGGTTCCAGCATTAACCCTTCTTACCGCTAAGCACCTGCCAGCACTTACAAAATATCAGCATTTTTCTTTTGCATAGCACCCGCCAGGGCCCACTACACACATGCTTGCTATGGGTGCAGCCAGTGTTCTTTACATAAATGAGATTCTCACACAGAGACACTGCCTTGTTTTCGCCACCGACTGCTATGCATTCAGCAATTTCCAGGGTCTGATTTGGTGAAGTTCTGTCAAAGTTTTGAATTTTCAAAGCTGCAAGGTGAGTTTAATAACTGATGAGAGCTTTGGTATATGCTGAAACACAACTTTTAAGATGATTATGAACCGTTTGAACGATTTCTGCATGAAAATCTTGTAAAAATCAATCATACTGGGTTACCCAGATACTGACAGACTGAGATTTGCCAACAGTGACAATGACAGAGAAGTGTGAATTGTTTGCCTGACCTCTTAAATCAATACTGTCAGTGTGGCAGTCATTTATTTGACTGAAAATATTAGTATTGTGCATGATCTTCCTGTTTGTGCTAGTTCCATGGATTATATTTCTCTTTTCTTTGTAGAACAGATATACAAAGTCAAGAAGTGGCAGAGTTTTGCTTTTAGTGAATCTGAATGTCACAAAAAATTTTGCTTGTAGCAAATGTAATCAAAACTTTGATCTACTGTCAATTTGTCATCATAACCCAAAAAACTAAGTTACTACTAAGTTGTAATCTTACACAGTTCTCACATTTCTCTTTTAAGTAATTACTAAAATCTTGCCAAAATATCTGAATACTCAAAATCCTAAAGGTAATACAAAACTGAATCTTTTTCAGTGTTACAAAATGGCTTTGGAATTTTGCTATTATCTGTAAGTACATTATGGAATGCTTTTGTCCCTTTTGGGGGGAGCTTTACTTTTCTAATCACAGTTGTTGAGGAGTTGCATTGTGCATTTTCAATTGACATGCCTGATTCTTTAAGATATATTTTTGAGTGATTGCATACAAACACAGTATTCAAGGAAATTTGTGCCTTATATTGTAAGTGTTTTAGAATGTAAAGGAGGATAAAAATGTAGCAGTACCAGATATCATGTCCTTGACTAAAAATACTCCTTTATTAACCCATTGCATGTAATAGAAAGTATGATCCTAATTTCTAAACTTGGAGTTCCAAAATAAAGGTTAAATTAGAACTTCTTGACTTTTGGATCCTGTCACAACCCGTAAGGGGTTGCCCATATACCCCCACCCTTCCCAGACTAACGTACGTCCCGACAACACAAACACAGAAAAGTTCAGCTCGTTTCTTTACTGACACATGAAACGAAATAAAGACATGATAAATCAAAGCACACAAAAGTTTCCCCCCATCAAACTACAGCACAAATAACTAATTCAGTTCCAATCCATGTCGCAAAGTCACTGCAGCACCAGTCCAGCACATCGACAATACCAGAGTTCACCTGAGCGAACTCCACCCAACAGCTGAAGATTGAAGTCACTTGTAGACTCTAGGATTAATGTAGGATGGGGAGAGGGAGACAATGGAAAAGGGCACTGGAAGTGTGGAGTGGGAGTGGGAGCGGGAGTGAGGAAAAACTGAAGAGGACAACGGGAAGGGGAACGAAGACTGTTCCAGTGTCGATCCTGGAGTTCCGTTGAGGGCAGTGGCACGAGTGGAAAAGTCACAGGGAAATCTGTCACACAATGAACTCCCAGTCTCTGTAGACTATACTCTCTTCCAAATTCAAAAGAGTACCACCCCACTCCCTTCCTCAAGTAATACGCATTACACTAAGTTGGGAAGTACGTGGATATCCCGTCGCTTTTACACTGAAAGCAACTATCATGAAAAGCACATGAATGGTTAGTTAACTTTTCCCAAATAATGAAGGAGTTAACACAATATGAAAAAGTCAATTGCAAAGAGCCCCAGATGACAATATGTCAGCCTAGTGTCTATACTGTTGGTCTTGAATAATAAAAACAAAACTCAGTCATGAAATATCACAACTAGCAATGTCGTTTCAATTGCCACAAAATGTTTTAGAAAATTCGTAATGCCATTAGATACAGTTTTCATTATAAAGAAAATACATTTGAGCCAATAACCCGAGCTGAATACATAGAAAAATAACACACCTAAACAGAACACACAAATTCCTCAATTCCCCAAAATATCTAGAAATAAAAGAATACTGGAATTAAAAGATGTCCGATAAAAACCTCCCCTAACCTTACAAAAGCACGATACCTAATTCTCCTCGAAGACAAAAATTACGTCACATCATTAATTTAACACTACAAGCACAAATACATGACTCCCTCACCCGTCACCAGGTAGACACAGGCACACCACTGGCCCAGAGTGAAAACACAGACCACACACAGAGGAAGAAGGGGGTGACAAGGAAAACGCTCCACTACTTTTTTCAGACGGCACCCAACAGCTCACACGCTGGAACGGCGACCTGTCTCTAAGAGATCTTGGCATCAAAAGCGAAGCTGAATCTGTCTACCTAACCTACATTAATTTCTGAACTCGCTCAGAGTTAAAAAAATGCTCAAGGAATAGGAACATGCCACAACCATATCCCAGAGATGCATGTGTATATGCCCAGCGTTAAACTGAGCATATACATGAAGGAGAGAGGGTGGTGAAGGAGACAGGAAGAGAGAGGGGGGTGGGGGGGGGGGAAGAAGGGAGAGAGAAAGGGGGGAAGAGGGAAGGAGAAAAGAGGTGCACACAGGCACACACACAGATTGCCAACGAACCGTGACAGATCCTTTTGTTTTATCGTAAAATGTCTTTTGCCATGAATCCATCTTTCCAGAATAGATGAATTAAATAATTATAAATATACTGATGTCCAAAAATTTCACAGATTCTATTTCTGGACATTCTGCCATTGAATTGGTAAACCATTTTTTGTTGTATTCTTTTTTCTTCTTTTCTTTTAAATCCATATTATTTTAGGGACATAATAAAAGCTTTAATGTATGGTATTCCAATATTTCCCTTGCTTGCATTTTGAACCGCTATTGTCCTTTTCATTTCATCTCTTTTGTTGTTCCAGACAAAATCAAAACAAAGTTGTTGAAAATCCTGATGTACTTTACTTGGCGGATTTTGTGGTAATAACCATAAATGAATTAATTCAGGCAATATTAGTGACTTAAGTACAGCTACTCTTCCTAATGGTATAATTGATAACATTCATGTGTTAATAAAATGTTTGTATCTCTGAATTTTTTAGAAAAAATATGTCTGCCATATCTTTAAGGTCATAGGGGTAAACCAGAGGCCCAAGATTTCAAATTTTGGTGTTTCCCTGCCTACTACCAGAAATTTACTGTTTTATCATAATTCAACCCAAGTCCTGACACTTTATAAAAGTAATCTAAGACAGAAAAAAATATCTTTTCAAATGATTTTGTCACCTTCTAAATGGAAGGATGCATTATCAGCAAACTGACTTATTTTGAGGTCAGTGTTAAAAAAACATTTATTCCTTTTATTTCAAAATCTTTAATTTTACAGGCCAAAATTTCTGCACAAAGAGTAGATACACATGGAGAAACTGTGTCTCCTTGTCTACATCCTCTCTCAATTTTTGATTGTTTTAAGTAGCACCATTAATTCTAACAGATGATTTTATACTTGTATAAAAAGGCTGAGATTGAACACTGCATGTCATCCTTAAAATCAAAGTTTTTAAAACATTTTCCAAAATCTGTTCTGCTCTCTGAGTGAAGAGTAGGCTGATATTCCTCACCTTCCACTTCCAAATAATTGTCAGACTGCAGTTTATTTTCATTGTCTTCAAGCATTCATTCTAATTTTCATTAAGCAGTGGCTAAGACCTGTGTCACTGCATTTAGATTTGCTCATACTTTTTTTTTTTTTTTTTTTTTCCCTTGTACACAAGGTTATATTTTGACTTTTCACGACATCAATGTGATTCAACATTCACATAGCAAAACATTTGGTCCATCAATGATCATCGGAAAAAAAAAAGAAGAAGAAAAAAATCATTAATCTGTTGAGATACAAGGGTTTTTTCAATATGATAATACTTATAATAGTAATAATAAGATGAAGAACAATAACAAATAATAAAGAACAAGATACCAAATGTCACATCATGGCATGTATACATGTTGAGATAGTTTCAAGGAGCACCAGTTGTTGTTGTTTTTTGTTTTTTGTTGTTGTTTTTATAAAGTGTGTTATTAGAGGATTATTATGTTATCCATTACCTGTGGCAGCTTACTTCTTTTATCAAAAATTGATGTACAAACATGTCAAATTTTGCAGTATACTCATTTCTGATATTGTTAAAAATTCTATCAAACATGCATCATTCATATACTGTATTATGATGGCAGTTTTCATTTTACTCAATGTTCTATTACCAACACAGAGTATGGTAGCCATTTTTTAACAAAATCACAGTAATTCATTTCCATTGTGTGTATATGCTTTTCTAACTTGTATCTATACTTGAGGTCAAGCAGGAATGCTTGCAGAGTTGGTTTTATTTGATTGATTCTACTCCTGTGTATAAAAATTTTTGCCCATAATAACATTAAATCTAAAGTGTCATCCATTGTATTTTTATCATCAGTTCCAAACAATGCCAATTCAAAGTTCAATGACAGTCGTTCACAGTTTTCACATTTCTCTCTCAATAGCTTATTAAAGTCCTGCCAAAAGGTTTGCGTAACTGGACAAAACCATAAATAATGTTGCACTGTGTCTTTTTCAATATAACAGAAATTGCATTTGTCATCGTCAACTACACCCATGTTTTTTAGGATGATATTTGATACTAAAATTCCATGACATATTCTAAGCTGAAACCATTTCATTTTTATTTCTTTGATTCTATTTATCTTTTTCAATGTTTTCTTCCAGTCAATCTGTGTACCTAACCTATTTTCCCATTTCATAAAAGCTTTCATGTCAAAAATTTCGTTTTTCTCCAAGATTATATCGTAATAAATCCGTGTTCCCTTTTTTACCCCACAAATGGTTTTTAACGCCTTACTATTTTCATTGTTGTCATGATTCTCTAATATTATATTTCTTTTTCTGATGTATTCTTTGATTGATTGAATGCAACTAAGGTAATTTAGGTAATTCGTTCTTATTCCCCACTTCTTAAAAAAGTCTTCCTGCCTTAAAAACTGGCAGTTTTCATCCAGAATATCACGCACGAAAAATGCATTTTTTGCAGTCCAGTTCTTAAAATGAAAAGGATTGTTGTCGATTCTAAATTTAGCATTGAAAAAGATGGGTTCAGCTAATAACTCTTTACTGTTATCTAGTTCAGTATGTGTGTTGAAACTGTCATAAGCTTTCATAACGTCTTTCCAAAAGTTATTATAATTATCTTTTAAGAACCTCTTTGAGCCATAACAGTTTAACCTAGCTATTTCCGGGCAAGTGGTTTGTAATATTCTTTTCCATTTGAAATTTCCTACATAGAGTTTCCTTACCCAGGACAGTTTCAGTGCTTGTATAAATGCGTGTATGTTTGGTAATCCAATGCCCCCATTTTCAATACTGTGAACTGAGTGTATTCGTTTTATTTTGTCCGGCTTCTTGTCCCATACAAATTCAAAACACATATTCTGAAGTTTTTTAATTTCACTGTCTGGTGGGTTTGGTAACAACATCCACAGGTACACTAGTTTAGACAGTATGAGGGATTTTAATATAGCTACCCTTCCTAGTGGTGTACATGATCGTTTAGACCAAATCTTGAATAAATTTCTAACTTCCATTAGTTTGTCTTCTACGTTAAATTCTGTCAAGTGTGATAGATCATTCATAAACCAAATGCCAAGGATTTTAAATTTCTTAGGATTCCAATTCATACGTTTTTCTGTTAAATACTTTACATTTGAATTCTTATTTCTACCTAACCATACATTAACGGTTTTTTCAATATTTAATTTTAAACCTGAAATTTCTTCAAAAGAATTTAATGTATCAAATAACTTATTGTAAGATTTTCTATCTCCGTCAAGCGTGAATGAAGTGTCATCTGCAAACTGGCTTATTTTGAATTCTACGTCTGAAATCTGTATCCCTTTAATTTCTTCATCTTCCCGAATTTTACACGCTAGTATCTCTGCACACAATACAAATAAATATGGTGATAGTGGATCCCCTTGTCTACACCCTCTGCCTATGGGGAAGCTTCGAGACCTTTTTCCGTTAACTATCACATAGGCTTTGATATTATTATAAAAGGTATGTATCCATTGACTAATATCCTTTCCAAAACCAAACGCTTTCAGAACATTTTGAATATATATCCAATTGACAGAGTCAAAGGCTTTCTCAAAGTCTATGGAGACTAAAAGACCAGGCAGATTTCTTTTTTCTAGGTAGTTTATCATGTCATACAATGTTCGTATATTGTCTCCTATGTACCGTCCTGCTATAAACCCTGTCTGGTCCTCGTGAATAAGTTTTGGTAATACTGTTTTCATCCGGTTTGCAATACAAGTTGACCCAATTTTATAAGTGACATTAAGGAGAGAAATTGGTCGCCAGTTTGTTAAGTATTCCCTAGGTTTATCCCCCTTCGGTAAACATATTACAAGTCCTTCTTTTTGTGTGATAGACATTTCCCCTTTAGTAAAGCCCTCATTTAGTGATCGAATTACAAAATCTCCTAGCTGTCTCCAAAAGAACTTAAAAAAATTAACAGTCATTCCGTCAGTTCCTGGGCTTTTGTCGTTTTGCATGTTTTTTAATGCTTGCGAAGCTTCTTCTTTACTTATCAGTCCCTCTAATTCGTCAGATTCGTCTTTATTCAATGTTGGTACTTTTGTGTAAAGATCGATATCTATCATTCTACAATTTCTATTTTTATAAAGTTCCTCGTAAAACGTCTTTGTTTCTTCTAACATTTCTTCTCTATCCGATAAAACTCTACCGTCTTCTGTCACCAGTTTCAACATCTGTTTGCTTACAAAGTGCCTTTTCTCCAAAGAACAAAAATATTTCTCTATTTTTTCCCCTTGAGATGCCCATCTTGCCTTAGACCTTAAAATTATTCCTTCCATTTTTGTTTTCCTAAATTCAGCTAGATGTAATTTTTTCTCATTTAGCAGTATTAGATCACCTTCGTTTAAGGGTGACTTTCTCTCTAAATTTTGTATTTCGTTTTCTAATTTTTGTTCATGCTGTTTTGATTCCCTTGTCCTATGTATGCTATATGTAATTGACTTTGCTCTGATTTCCATAAGAAGCGTATCTAAAAACAGTTGGTCTGATATCATGAACTGAATCTTGTCATTAGGTATCTGGTTCAGGTTATCTCTTGCATATGGAAATACTGCATATTGACCTTTGATTTCTTCAATAGTTTCATTTATAAGTTTTACGTATGCATGATCTTTGAGTAATGAAGAGTTAAATTTCCACAAGGTTTTAATTTTCTCCTCAGTCTTAAAGGTGAGTTCAGTCAATATCAAGGAATGGTCACTTCTATATCCATAAACAATATCTACATTGCTAACATAAGTAATCAGTGTATCTGAGACTAAAAAGAAATCAAGTCTACTTTGCTGGAATGGGTTTGTTCTCCTCCAACTATATCGGAGAACTTCTGGATTTAGCTCTCTCCAAACATCTACCAGTTCTAAATGGGAAATCATTTCAAATACTACTTCTCTAGCTTTGGCATTGTTAATGTGTTTATAATTATAATCGAGACTTGGATTTAATACAAGGTTCCAATCTCCTGCAATGATCACATCCAAGACATCTAGCGCTACAATCTTTTCTTTAACTTCTTCGAAAAAATCAGGTTCGTCTTTGTTTGGACCATAAATATTTACGAGCACTATATGTCTACCCATTGTATTTAACACCAGTATAATGTAGTTTCCTTTTTTTATCCCTTATTGTCTTTTTAATTTTGAAATCAAAATTATTGTTCAGTAATATAGCCACTCCTCTCGATCTGCTGTTATTTGAGGAAAATACACATTCATAACCCCATTCAGTTCTAATCTGTTGCTCTAATGTCTTAGTGAAGTGGGTATCCTGTAGGAAATACACTGAACAGTTTTTCTGTCTTAAATGTTGAAATACATCTCTTCTTTTTTGGAAATTACCTAGACCTTGGCAGTTGAGAGATGATATTGTAAAGCTACACATTACTAGTTTGCTTGTCTGGTATAAAACTAATGCTCCTTATTTTCATTGTGTATTTTTCAGACATGCCGTGTTTATGTTTATCATGACGTAAAGCATAAGTTTGACAAAAATGAATATTATCAAAAATAAAGCGTGAAATGTACGTGACTTGAAAAAAGAAAAAGAAAATATATTGAAAGTGACAAAACATTCTTCTGCGGATGGGTTTCGCTGGGCCTTTAGCACATGAAAACACAAGTACTGTCATGGATTAGTAAAATATACATGTATAAATCAGTTCACCGATACACGGTTACTTACGTAAACATGTAGAAGTCATAGAACACATGAACTGAAGTAACCCCATGTAACTTTCTCTGGGGACATAAATATTGCAAGAGGAAGAAAAAGCAACACACACACTAAAAACAACACACACAAAGTAGCAATACAGCTTCCATTTCTTTTTTCAATTATATACCTAAAAAGACAACACCGAAAAGCAAACCAAAACGGAAAATATGGTCTTCGCATAGATTTCAACCAAGGGCCACAACCCTCCCCAACCTTCCGCACCGGCATTGTACTGCACCCCCTCCCTCCCCCCCAGCCCCCATCCCCCCTCCCCTTCACCCTCCCCATCCCGTAGAGGACAGCAGGGGGAAAAAACGTGCTTGTGCGGGAAAACAAAACAAAACAAAACAAACTCACACACACACACACACACACACACACTCAAAACAACAACAACAACAGCAAAAAAAAACAAAAAAAAACACACACACACACACACACACACACACACTCACACAAAAACGTGCACTACGTGACCAGATCAAAACATCTGAGCTGATTTCATAACACCAACCTGTCCTCCCTGTACGCGTCCATCCAAACCTGATGTCCTTAGATTTTTGGTTATCGGTACAACTGTACTTTTAGCATAAAAAAATGTATACATTTCTATATGTTTGTACATTGGTATTTTGCTCTATATTAACACTTTTGTAAACCCGCGGAGTATTGCATATTTATCATGCACACGCAACCGCTGATGTTACTCCTGTGCATGTAGAAAATAAATAAATAAATATACTAATAAAAAATATTAAAGTGATAACAGCCAGTTTACCAACAATATATATGGAGTGATGCATCACAGTAATAACAACACGTGTTAAACAACATCATCAAGACATGCACAAAAAGGACTTCATTTAGTACAGTGGTTTTGGCTATTTGATTGAAACCAGTTTCAGTTTCACTCTCTCAAGGAGGCGCCAACGCGCTCGGACAAATCCATACATGCCACACCACGTCCGCAATTCAGATGCCCGGGCAGCAGCACAACCCAACGCGTCTGAATGCATACATACATATATATATACATACATACATACATATATCTTTACTTTGACCTAATTTGACCCAGTGACATTCAAGAATGACAAAGTGGCCACACACACACACACACACACACACACTGATGCACGCACTTGTTGACTCACCCACATGCACACACATCGACACACCCTCACAGTCACACGCACGCATGTGAACACGCGCGCATGTGCGCGCACTCACAAAAAAACAACGAAAAAAAAAAACACTCACACATACCTCACATTCCCACACACACACACACACACACACACACACAAACACACACTCGCACGCACATACACACACACACACAAAAACAAAACAAACAAACAAAAACAAACAAACAGACAAACTCATAATTACCGGTTCTAGAACATTTCCAATAGTTCACCCTACGCGCACAATTGATTTCATGACACGAATATAAAAAAAAAATTAAATTAAAAAAAATAATAATAATAATAATAAAAAAAAAAATAATAAAAAATAAAAAAAAACCAAGAGAGAAAGAGAGAGAAAACAAAAAACGCAATACCTTCTGTATGTTTGAGTATTCATGTATCAATTACACAAGATGCACATATCAATTTCACAGATTACACGAACCTCTTCCGACTATCTTATTCACATTTAGTCAAACTGCATTCATTCAGGATTCAGTCTTCAATTGTCTTTTCCTTTACACTCTGTCACACCCAAACACATGCTTCTTAATAATACCGAGTTAAAAAAAAACAACAAAAAAACCTACAACAGCAAAACACTCACACACTTGAAATCCTGAAAGTGACAGCAGCCAGCTGATCAACAGTGTATATAGGGATACAGAGTGATGCCTCACAGTATTAACAACAAATATTCAACTTCGCCAAGACACACGAAGCATAGTTTAGTTATGTAAGATACCTGACTGAAACCAGCATCATGCAACAATGCATGCATGTATGTATCTTTTCTAGCGTCAAATTTGAGCCTGTGAAATTAAGAATAACTTAATCGCCACACACACACACACACACACGCGCGCGCATAAAATAAATAGATAAATAAATAAAGATAAATAAATAATTTAAATTAAAAAATCTCACTCATAAGCAGACTCACACATAGAGACACCCACATGAGTACACACACACCCACACACACACACACATCCCCACACACACACACATATACACACACACACGCCATACATACTCACTCAAACCGCACACACATATACGCGAAGAGAGGGAACAGATAAAAATTAAAAAACAAAACAAGCAAACAAACAGAGAGAGAAAAAAAACAACAAAAAAACCCAAGCTAGAAAGCAAAACCAAAATTAGCAATTCTAGAGCGTTTCCAATAGTTTACACCACAAGCACTATAACAAAATATAGACCAAGGTGAATAAAATCGAACGCCGCACCGTCTGTAGATTTCAGTTTACTTGTATTGGTTTCACACAGTGCACGTTTCGACCCGTACCTCTTCGAATCTGTTATTCAAACTGACACTCAGAATCACTTCAGAAATGCGTCCTTTCAGAATTCACAGTTGATTGCTGTTCCAGTCCTCGGCTAAGTTTTCTCCATCACTCTCTGCCACATACGATAAAGTAAGAGAAAAATGTACATTTTTTGAATCTCATCTAGCTAAAAGACATGATGTTTTTTCTGTTTTATCGTCTGATGATGAATATATCATACAGTCAGTAGCTAAATTTATCTCAGAAGCACAAAAAATAAGGCATAATCACAAAGATCAGAACACACCAGAGTAAATGAGGAGGATATCCATATGTAAATTTTATTTTCTTATGTTAATTTGGTAAGGTAGATAATTGATATATTGAACTATTTCACTCCTAGAATGGGTGGTCGAGTTTGAATGATTAGTTTCTTTGTGTGTGTGTGTGTGTGTGTGTGTGTGTGTGTGTGTGTTCCGCTTGCTTAATGTATCGTGAGAGAGTTATATTTAGAGATTTTGTTTGTTTGTTTGTTTGGTGATGAAATGCTGTTAAGCAGAATGTTGCTTTGCATTTAAGAGGATTTAAGAATTAATCCCCGTCACCCCCTTGTCAATAGACCATTACAGGTAATGACAATAAAAATGTCAAAGTCAAAGTCAAAGTCTCTGCCACACCCAAACACAAGCTTCTTCCCGTACTATCTCGCCCTCAGCACTAAGCAGACTTTCCTCCCCCCCCCCCAAAAAAAAAACAACAACAACAACAACAACAACAACAAAAAAACAAAACAAAAAAAAAACAACCACACCCCCTCAACACTCCTCGTGGTCATCATTCTGCCTTATTTATACGTAACCACAAATTTAACAGTCCAGTCTCATTTCTCATTTGACAAGATTATATAGATAATACACATTAATACTAATTAATACATTTTATTACACTAAAAAAATTTTTTTTAACCAAAAAAACAAAACAAAAAACAAACAAACAAAAAACAAAAACAAAAAAAGCCCTCTTGGTTTCAGTCCAGTGTTCATAAATTATCAGTGTTATCTGTCTATCACACCAACCTGTTTTCTTCTTCGATGCTGATATCACCTGGTGACATGGCTCGTTTAAAGGCGTCATCTAAGTCCGTGTGAATGTTGATTTTCACGATCACACCATTTTTTAGTTTTGCCAGAATCTTCCCAGAAGAGGTCCAAGCGGACATGGTAGCCGAGTGGTTCATGGCACTCCTCAGCAGTTTGTAGTTTGCTGCCGTCAGGTCCTCCCCGATGCTGGTGCCCTTTCCTTTCAGCTTTCGCCGGTTGATCAGCACCTGGTCTCTCTTCTTACGGTCGAAGAACCGAACCAGTATCGGTCTAGGTTTGTCCCCGCCACGCCTGCCAGTCCTGTGTGCCACCTCTATGTCAGCTATTTTGACATTCACCCCCACGCTGTCAGTAAAGAGAGAACACATTTTCTTTGCACAGTCCTCTGCTGTCTCGTTCTCTTTCTCTGGGACTTGGAACACCCGCACGTGACACCTCCGGGAGTATTGTTCCAGGTCATTTTGTTCTTTCTCCACCTCCCTTATTCTGTTCTCTTGCTGTCTGATGATATTGTGCATCGTCTCATTTTTCTTTTTCACGTCTCTCAACTCCCGGTCTTGTCTTTCTCTCTCAGCCTCCATGTCAAACACCTTCCCTTCCAAAGCAACGATTTTTTCCATGAAATTATTTGTTAATGTTTTTATTTCTTCTTTCATCTTTGTAAAGTCTTCTCTCGTCGGTAAATCTTCCAGACACTCCAGACGCTTTTCTATCTTGTTGAGAACGGCTTGGATATCCATATTGGCAGATTTTTCACTGCTGGCGAGCTCTACTATGTGTTGACGTTTTTCTGTCTTGTTTGAAGGTAGTTTGTTCAGCACAAATACTGACGTCACTATCTTCTGTTGACGAAGAATATATTCTTTTACTTCTCGGCTCACTCATCTCCTTCCACTGTTCACTTTCTCCTCACACTCTTTTTGCACAACACAGAATCCAACGTTCAGCAGAGTTCACAATTTCGGGAAGCACTGTTCAAACACAACACGATATCGGTGCACCTGTACCCATGTCAGTCTCCATTATGTCGCCGTTGTTAACATTTTTTATGCGCCTTTTGCCCGCCGATCCAGAATTCAGATGATGTTAAAAAACATATCGTTGGAATCGTCGAGGGCTTGTCTACTCCTTTGCACTGTCGTAATGACAATCGGATAATCAAAAATAGCGATCTTAATTAATTTTGAACAGAGCTTGGAAAGACGACTGCGCCCTACTTGAGCGAGAACTCACCCCCGATTTGCTGACACTTTATAAAAGTAATCTAAGACAGAAAAAAATATCTTTTCAAATGATTTTGTCACCTTCTAAATGGAAGGATGCATTATCAGCAAACTGACTTATTTTGAGGTCAGTGTTAAAAAAAACATTTATTCCTTTTATTTCAAAATCTTTAATTTTACAGGTCAAAATTTCTGCACAAAGAGTAGATACACATGGAGAAACTGTGTCTCCTTGTCTACATCCTCTCTCAATTTTTGATTGTTTTAAGTAGCACCATTAATTCTAACAGATGATTTTATACTTGTATAAAAAGGCTGAGATTGAACACTGCATGTCATCCTTAAAATCAAAGTTTTTAAAACATTTTCCAAAATCTGTTCTGCTCTCTGAGTGAAGAGTAGGCTGATATTCCTCACCTTCCACTTCCAAATAATTGTCAGACTGCAGTTTATTTTCATTGTCTTCAAGCATTCATTCTAATTTTCATTAAGCAGTGGCTAAGACCTGTGTCACTGCATTTAGATTTGCTCATACTTGGCTAGGACAAGTCATTGCCTTTTTACTTGCCTGAATAAATAATTATTTGCTGACATTCTCCTCACATTCCTGAGTGACGCAGATCGTTTCCAAGTTATTAAAAAAGTCAGGTTAACCTTGTCAAAGCTAAAGCTAAATATAATAGTTCCAAAACAATGTAAAAGTTTTCACAAGACAGAGATATTTAGCTGCCATTTGGGTACGGCTTTTGTGGCAGTTACAGGGGCATGTATTATCTGCCGTTTGAGAATGGCTTACATGGCAGTCTAAAGGTTAAGACTACTGTTGTGTATGTACAAATATAAGCCTCACTCATGCTGTCTTCTCAAGAAAATACTCCTACAACCTCTGATTTCCCATACAGACATAGGCATGCTTCCTCTTGTGTGTACCCAAAAAAAGAAACACACTAACACACCCATGCACGGAAAGCAAAACTAAAGAATATTCAAGAAATAGGAAAGTTAAAAAATGCAGACATTATGGTCCTGATGGCACTGTTGGCCATGGCTTTACGTACACTGCACATGCTAGATCTGATGGAACTCACTGATCACATTTCTTTCCCATGACACGAGGACGACATGGGCACTGGCCGCTATTCTTGTTGCACACTGGGGACTGAGAGCCACCTTTGTTGCACATGCAGTCTGTAACACACATACATTCATCTACACATGAAGACACATATACACACTTTTTCAAAACAACAATAATTTAAGATAATTTAACTCGTCATCGAAATATTTTGACTTTTTCCTGCTTTGTATTCAGTTCATTGACAAAAATGCTGGTACCATTAGCTTGGGAAATCTTTCTAGATTCTATTCATTGCTAGAAACACCATCTGCGTCATAAGGCAGTCCTTTATTTGAACGTTTTAGTTGGGTCACTGGCCGCAGTCTTTGCCCGGCTCCTCTCCTCACTCGCTCAACAAAATGTCGGACCGACTCCGTGCTCAAGACATGCGATCATGGCGAACTAAATCAACCAAGATTACTTTCTTTAGCTGATGCTCAGAAAGAATTGAAGCATAAATTTGAAGGAGAAGACAGTTGTGAGCATTTATAGGACGATTTGATAGAAAATAAAGGGAACAATCAAGAGAGTGGCCAAGATACGACTATCAGTGAGTGATGCCGGCTGTTCAGCTCTAGCAGACCACAGAAGTCGCCGAATTTTTAGCAGGACACAGTTTGAGCTATTTTCTTGGCACTCAGCCAATGCGGTCTGATGAGAACTGGATAAAGTGACCGTGTGAGAGGGGTGAAGAGGAGGGGGGCGGAGACTGAGGGGGCGTGGCCTCACATCCATATTATCACTTGCAGAAGTCACAATGCATTATGTATCTATTTCTTTTTCAGTTTTTTTTTATATTGTGGCTGTTCTAGTATGATTTTGTGTGTGCAGATATCCATTTGTCCAGAAAATATATTTTAGTGCAAATTACGTGACTAATGTTTGTAATGAACAAGTTGAAAATGTGACAAAAAACAAAACACTGATTTCAAAACAACAGCATGTCACTGAAAATATATAAAATGGGAAAACATCATGTGTTTTGTATTCTTTATTCATTTCCCTTTCAGAAAATATATACTTTTATGGGTCTTTTTCCAATAACAAAGTGCACAGAATTTTTTGAAAATTTGTACACGATTTTTGTGAAAAAAACATGGCAAATAGATTTCACTTAAACCTTATTTTCCTGGCAGCGAAAGGGTTAAGATAAACCTACAAAACACAGTCCATGACACACTATCTAAACTATTTAGCTCCTTAGGGCAAATAAGATAAGGCTGTGCTGAGGAATTCAGCCCTTTGCTTAATTTATCATTCCCAGAATTTTTTTTTTTCTTTTTTGTAAAAATGGAAAAAAAACAATGGTGGTGTGTCCATCGAGATCGATGATGACCATCGTTGTCATCCAGCTGGGGGATGTGGGGAGGGTGGTGGTGGGGTGGGGGGGAGGATGCTCATGAATCTATCTGTGAATGCGCAGATGGCTGAATAGACCAATCTGCGCATGAAATGTTCGCTGACAGTTGGGGCAGACAAAGACAGGCATACCATTGTCAGGGAGCTTGTTTGCCCGTGACTTTCTGGCCTGCCTCTTCTCAACAGCTGCAGCAGTCCTGTTGGCCTCGCACAACCTGGCGCCTTTGTGCACAGCAGCGTGCCATTTGTCACGGTCCACTGCAGATTCCTCCCAGGAGTCAGGGTTGATATCAAACGTTTTCAGAGAGACTTTCAGAGTATCTCTGAAGCACTTCTTCTGACCTCCGTGTGATCTCTTCCCTTGTTGCAGCTCGCCATAGAAGAGCCTTTTGGGCAGCCGATGGTCTGGCATGCGCGCCACGTGTCCAGCCCAGCGAAGCTGGGACTTCATCAGGATGGTGAAGATGCTGGGAAGGGTGGCTTTTGCAAGCACCTCTGTGTCTCGGGTCCTGTCTTGCCACTTGATGTTCAGTAGCTTCCTGAGGCATGTTGTGTGGAAGTGGTTAAGCTTCTTGGCATGTCGTTGGTACACTGTCCAAGTTTCGCAGGCGTACAGTAGTGTGGGGAGAACTACTGCTCTGTAGACCTTTAGCTTGGTCTCAAGACTAATGCCTCTTCTGTTCCAGACATTTGCATTGAGTCTACCAAAAGTTGCGCTTGCTCTTGCAATCCTGACATTCACTTCATCGTCGACTGTCACATTTCGTGACAGTGTGCTGCCAAGGTATGTGAACTGCTCCACCGCACTGAGTCTCTGACCGTTGACTGTGATGTTGGGCTCAACGTAGGGTTTCCCTGGGGCTGGCTGATGGAGAACTTCAGTTTTCCTCGTGCTGATGGTAAGGCCGAAGTTCCTGCTGGCAGTGGCAAACTTGTCGACGCTGAGTTGCATGTCAGCTTCAGATCCAGCGTTGAGGGCACAATCATCAGCACACAAAAAGTCTCTGATGATGTCTGTCATGACCTTCGTTTTTGCTTGAAGCCTTCTGAGGTTAAACAGCTTGCCATCTGTTCGGTACTTTAGGCCGATTCCAACATCGCCATCTCTGAAGGCATCAGTAAGCATTGCAGAGAACATGAGGCTGAACAGCGTTGGAGCCAGGACGCAGCCTTGCTTGACACCATTTGTGACAGCAAAAGGAGCAGATGTTTCGCCATGGTCCTGGACTCGAGCCTGCATACCTTCATGGAATTGGCTGACCAAGGAAATAAATTTCCGAGGGCATCCGTACTTGGTCATGATCTTCCACAGTCCCTCTCTACTCACGGTGTCGAAGGCCTTAGTGAGGTCGACATAGGTGGAGAACAGATCAGCATTTTGCTCCTGACATTTCTCTTGCAGCTGCCTTGCAGCAAACACCATGTCGGTGGTTCCGCGCTCTTTCCGGAATCCACATTGGCTCTCAGGCAAATGACCTCGGTCAAGGTGTGCTGTGAGGCGGTTTAGTAGGATCCTGGCAAGTATCTTGCCTGCGATGGAGAGCAAGGAAATACCCCGATGGTTATCACAGGCTTGCTGGTTCCCCTTTCGCTTGTACAAGTGAATGATAGATGCATCTTTGAAATCCTGGGGGATCATCTCTTCTTTCCACATGAGTGAGTACAGCTGATGGAGCTTCTTAGTCAGCACAGTGCCTCCATCCTTGTAGACCTCTGCTGGTATGGAGTCTGAGCCAGGTGCTTTGCCACTGGATAGCAGACGGATTGCTTTCTGGGTCTCAAGAGGTGTTGGCGGATCGTCCAGTGCTTCGTTGATGGGGACTTGTGGGAGACGGTCTATGGCTTCATCATTTATGAAGGAAGGGCGATTTAAGACACTGTTGAAGTGCTCAGCCCAGCGTTCGAGAATTTTCTCCTTCTCGGTGATCAAGGTATTCCCATCTGCACTGAGGAGGGGGGATGATCCTGAGGATGTGGGGCCGTAGACTTCTTTTAAGGCATCATAGAACCTCTTCATATCGTGCCTGTCAGCATATCCCTGGATCTCATCAGCTTTGTCACTCAGCCACTTATCCTGCATCTGGCGTAACTTTTGCTGAACAGTCCTGCGGATGGCATCGTACGCATCCTTTTTTGATGTGGACTTTGGGTTGCTCAGGTAGGCTTGATGCAGACGGCGTTTCTCATCCAGAAGCTGCTTGATTTCATCACAGTTTTCATCAAACCAGTCTTTGTGCTTTCTGGTCATGGGTCCCAGGGTCTCTAAAGCTGTACTATAGATCAGCTCACGCAGGGTCCTCCAGTCAGACTCCACATTCTGGTTGTCCAGAGAGGCGGATTCCAGACGATCTTCCAGCAGCTCCACAAAGGACTGTTTGATGGTGATGTTTTTCAGCTTGGCGATGTTAAGCCGTTTTGGAGCCTTCTGGCCTTGGGGGCGTCTCTTGGGTTGGATTCGAATATTCAGCTTCGAGACTACAAGGCGATGGTCTGTCCAACACTCGGCGCCGCACATGGTCTTTGTTACACGTACATCTTGCCTATCCCTTTTCCTGACGATGACATAATCGATGAGATGCCAATGCTTTGAGCGAGGGTGCATCCATGACGTCCTGTTACAGGTAGGGAGGCAGAAAACTGTGTTGGTTATCAGCAGTTCGTGCTCTGCACAGGTCTGAAGCAAAAGCAATCCATTTGGGTTGCAGTGGCCCACACCGTGCTTTCCAATCACTCCATCCCAGGAGATGTAGTCAGAGCCAACTCTAGCATTGAAGTCCCCAAGAATGATGAGCTTGTCTGCTTTAGGGATAGCAGCAACGACAGAGTGAAGGTCCTCGTAGAACTTCGCCTTCACTTCATCCGGGTTGGTCATGGTTGGGGCGTAGGCACTGACAATGGTGAGGTGCTTCTGGCCAGATGCCAGTGGGAGTTTCATGGTCATAAGCCTATCGTTGACTCCCTTTGGGATTCCAGCTAGCTTGCTGACAAGTGCTGTTTTTACTGCAAAACCAACGCCAGCCTCACGTCGCTGTTCACTTCCTCGTCCACTCCAGAAGAAGGTGTAACCAGATCCCTGTTCACAGAGCTCGCCTTCGCCTGCAAGCCGAGTCTCACTCAAGGCTGCGATGTCAATGTTGTATCTGGCGAGTTCGGATGCAACTAGTGCCGTTCTCCTTTGGGGTCTGTCCGCGTTATCTCTGTCCAGGAGAGTCCTTATGTTCCAAGCACCAATGGTGAGAGGAACGATCCTTGTTTTTTTCTTTTCTTTCTTGTTTCGACCGCTGATGTAGGGTCCCCGCCAGCCGCGGTATGCTGGCCAGGGTGATATGGAGCAGGCAATTTTTAGGGCACCTTTTCTAGCCCCTTCCTCATGCCAGGGAGGTGAGCAGTGCATTCCTAAAGAGGGCTGCTCAGACGCTCAGACGGCTGCCGAGCTCCGTCGCTGCTCCTGTCGACGAAGAACGACCCTATGGCCTGAGCCGCCTGCGTGCAGGTCTGCGACTGCGACTGCCAGTGTACCCACACCTGTTGTTTCGTCGCTCGCCTGTCGCCACAGGACTTGGGGGTGATGAAATGATGAAGGATGAAAGGTCATTTTGGATGACTGATGACTTGCGCGTTGAGTTTGTTTAAAGTGAAGAGGAGTTGCGCAACGTCGACCTTACTCTCTCGTCCGGGTCCACCAATTTCCAGTGGCAAGACTAAGTCGAGACGACTGGAGGATGAGCACAGATGCAGTGGATGACCAAGATATCCTTTCGGTGTCTCATCTTGCTCTCTGCACTCCACAGTGCGTTGCTGTAACCGCCTTCCTCTCCGTTGAACCGATAGGTTTCTTCCGCAGATTCTGCCGGATCCAGACTTCGCATGCATGGGTAGACACACCCCGGGGGCCAACTGCGTGTGGCATGCACACAGCACGGTGGAGCTAGATGGCCGTCGGTGGCTCTCCTGAGCCAACGCCCTTTTATGGATCTCCATAAAGGTGTCTAGCCACCCGCCTCACCAGTCCTGGAAGGGAGCGGTGGGAGTGCCGGTTTAGTCGCCGGCAACCCGACCCTGAACAGGTTGTACTGGATTACAGGTTACCAGTAGCAGATTTAATGACCTGACCCGACAACAAAAAAAAACAATACTTCCAAGTCAAACATAAAATACATCATAAAATATGTTTTAAAAAAAAAGGCCACACAGGCAAATAACACTGCAGAATGGACAGCTAGTGCCCATCCAAGTGTTCACAATTTCATTTGCTCTGGCGATTAGGTAGTGAAAGCAATAGAAAAGAGGAAATTTCAAGTACAGAATTTCCAGAAGGTGGGGATGCTGTCTATACTGAACGACCCCCAGCATCCCATGGGGGGTTTCTTTCCAAGAGCAGCAAAGAAATCCCCCAGACAATACTTACTGGTACAGCCAAAAGGATTGTTCTTCTGCAAATCATAGTAGCCATCCCGACAGGTGTCACAGTCCCGGCCCCCCACATCAGGTTTGCACATGCACTGCCCGGTGTGGGTGTTACACACATTACTCCCTGTCAGGGTGCCTGGTTGGTGACAGGTGCATTCTGTTGAATACAGACACAATAGCATCAACAAGTGTTGAACATGTGCAGGTTATTAATCAACTTGTCTTCTGTTCCAACTATGATATTCTTACAAGTGTATGTGCAAGGACTGGGTTAGATGGAAGTGTGTGTGTGCGTGTGCGTGTGGGTGTGCATGTGTGTGTGGTTTTGTTTTGTTTTTGCTTTTGGTTGTTGTTTTTGTGTGTATGTGTATGTGTGTGTGTGTGTGTGTGTGTGTGTGTGTGTGTGTGTGTTGTGTCTGTGTCTTGTGTGTTGTGTGTTGTGTGTGTGTGTGTGTGTGTGTGTGTGTATGTATGTGTGTGTGTGTGTGCGCGCGTGCGTGCGTGTGTGGGTGTGTGGGTGTGAGTGAGTGTGAGTAAGTGCATGCTAGTGTGTGAACAACTGTAAGTAAAATACACACACACACACATACACACACACACACACGCACGCACACACACACACACACGCACGCACACACACACAAACACACACACTGAGACAAGACAGTCCAAGACACACCCTGACAGCCCTGTGCATTGTTGCGGTCCAGGTTCCAGTACCCCGGCTGGCACTGGTCACAGATGCGTCCCTGCACTTTCTCCTTGCACTCACACAGCAGGCCCACCGTGATGATGCCACAGCCACCCAGGGGATAGCCTGGGATCTCCTTGGACCCCGCTGGGTTACAGTTGCACACTGCCAAACATTTCCGTTGGGTCTTTTTTTCATTGAGGAAAACATGAACAACTGCAATGATGTATGCAGTAAGGTAATTTTCAATCTTGTCCACTGCTGAACCTGACAATGTGTGTGAGTGAAGGAAAAGGAAAGAAGTGTGTGTGCATGTGTGAGTGTGTCCACGTGTGCATTCTTTTGTTGCAAATAATCATTTCCGTTTGAAAACTATTGTGTCCAAGTATGCATTCTTTTGTTGCAAATAATCATTTCCGTTTGAAAACTATTGTGTCCAAGTGTGCATTCTTTTGTTGCAAATAATCATTTCCGTTTGAAAACTATTGTGTCCATGTGTGCATTCTTTTGCTGCAAATAATCATTTTCGTTTGAAAACTATTGTGTCCAAGTGTGCATTCTTTTGTTGCAAATAATCATTTCCATTTGAAAACTATTGTGTCCAAGTGTGCATTCTTTTGTTGCAAATAATCATTTCCGTTTGAAAACTATTGTGTCCAAGTGTGCATTCTTTTGTTGCAAATAATCATTTCCATTTGAAAACTAACCACAAAAAACATTAAACATTTTTTTAAATATGAATAAAAATATATGCAAAAAGTTAAAAGTGTTGTTGGTTTATACATTCTGGCATTTTTCCAATGTACCTTGTGCTGTTGTTATTTATAATGTATGCCCTCTTCAAATATATGTGCATACTATCTTTTATTTATTGATTTGTTTATATGTATTCTTTTGTAGATCCTGAAAACAATATGTGAATTAAATATCCTCTTCCATGTATTTTGTGTACAGTACTGACCTTCACACATAGGGTAGTTGTAGAAATTCTCCTTGCACTGCTGGCACATCTGCCCTTCAAAGTTGTCTCGGCAGCTGCACTGGCCTGCGACCTGGTCACATGATACACTCAAAGACCCGTACAGGTCACACTGGCATGCTGGAAGGACAAAGAGAAAGCACAATTTCAAATATGGATCCATCTGCTTCCAAACTCGTGATCTAAAAAGGAAATGCACACTTCTGAATTTTGTGAATTTTGTGAAATAAGGAACATCAGAAATTTTCTTCCAGATAACCTTACAAATCAAACTTCCCACTATGAATTATAAAAATGTGTCATGTCTACAAATAATGATAATCTTTTTTTTCAGCCTAATTCTTTTTTTCTTTTTTTTTTTTTTTTTTTTGCTGCTCCATCATCTGCACAGTTTCGTGGCATTACTCGCATGCCCCTCATTCTGAGTCCCCCATACACTAATTCTCTTTTATGTGTGTGCCCAGTTACCTATACACATACTTGCGTCTCTCTTAACACATCTTATTTCATGTTCTCTTTATCTGTGTCTTCCTAGAAGTATGACAAACTGAATATACTGCTTCACTGGAGTGTTGGTCTTGAGGAACGCGTCTGCCTAGGAAGTAAGAGAATCTGAGCGCACTGGTTCGAATCACACCGGCAGTCGCCAGTATTTTCTCTCCCTCCACCAGACCTTGAGTGATGGTCTGGATGCTAGTCATTTGGATTAGACAATAAACTGAGGTCCCATGTGCAGCATGCATTTAGCACACATATAAGAACCCATGTCAACAAAAGGGTTGTCCCTGGCAAAACTGTAGAAAAATCCACCTGGATAGGAAAACAAATGAAATTGCAGGCAGGAAAAAATACAAAAAAAATGGGTGGCGTTGACAGTGTAGGGACATGCTCTCCCTAGGGAGAGCAGACCAAATTTCACACAGAGAAATCTGTTGTGACAAAAAGGGTAATACAAATACTATGCAATTTTTTTGTTATCCCTCTTGCTAAAAGAGTGAAAACTGATTATGCATCATAAAAACAATTTTATGTTATTTAATAATGCCTCATATTTAACTGGTTCAGGAAGAAATGGATAAACCTTTCTGCAACTTGGTATACACCCACTTCTATCTAACCTGTCCTTACCAAAAACAGCATACTCACACAAGGCATGAAAGTCAACCACTTACGGACACAGTCAGGATAGCGGTAGTAACCAGCAGCACAACGCCCACAATCCAGACCAGCAAAGTTGGGTTTACAAGAACACTGGCCACGGTCACTGCAAACTTCACTGTGAGAGCCAGGCTCCTTGCACTGGCACTCTAAACAGGAAACCAACATCATCAGTACAATAATGAATACAGCATAATAATCATTCATAAGTCAAAATCCAAACAGGTATTGATATATCAAATGGTAAGATCTCATCCACTCAATCACTATTTATTCCTACATTACAATTTACTTTCATGTATGAAATAATAACAGAAACTTCTGTAGCAATTGGTCAAATCAAGCACAGACACTTAACTTTCAGCACATTTAAGCTCAGCAACATAGTCACTCAGTATGCTCCCACCCTCATACTCTCTAAGACCACTTTAAACCTTACAATTTATTTCACACAACTATTCTGTCCATACTGCTGCAATCCAAGTTTACCTCTGCAGTCGGGGAAGCCAAAGAAGCCAGGCTCACAACGATCACACCTCCCCCCTGTGTAGTTCTGCTTGCACATACAAGTGCCCACCTCCTTGTCACAGATCTCCTCTACTGTGCCTGATGGGTCACAGGCACAGACTGAAACAGCCACACATATCATTTTTCTCACAAACCTGGACTGAAGTGTCCATCAACACTGCAGATCACATGTGCAGATATGCATCACAATTAAATACTTGATACACAAAGAACAACCTTAAACCTACCAAAGGAATATGCATAGGTAACAATCACAATGATGAATCCAGTTCATGCCCTCTATAGTCATGAAAATCAAAATTAATCCATGTTCTTTTAACAAAGCCATAAAATATTGTGAGAAAATTATACAACAAGAGAGGCAAGGCCTTCAAGACTCACGTGTGATCAGCACAAAATCCAACAGACTAACACTGATATATGTATCCTCCCTCTCTCATCCCCCCCTCTCTCTCTCTCTCTCTGTAACACAATACAGTCTACAACATTTTTAACACACACACACACACACACACACACACATATATATATATATATATATATATAGAGAGAGAGAGAGAGAGAGAGAGACAGACAGACAGACAGACAGACAGAGTGAGATTTTGTGTGTGTGCGTTCTCACTGTGCACACACACACACACACACACACACACACATCTCCGTGTGTGTGTGTGTGTGTGTGTGTGTGTGTGTGTGTGTGTGTGTCTCCACCAATATTATATACAAATACAATTCAATACAGTATACAATATGTGTGATATGTATACGTATGTTGGTACACTAATGTTTTGCTAGTCTCAACTCATGATGTGGTAGGTGCATGTGGTATATGTGCTGCATTTTACTTTTGGGAGTGGGCAGAGATTGAGACTGGTGTGTGTGTGTGTGTGTGTGTGTGTGTGTGTGTGTGTGTGTGTGTGTGTTGGTGCACATGCACATATGCAGATCTGCAGTGTTTTTTCTTTATGCATGCTTTTTTTTGGAGGGGCTGGGGGGGAGGAAGGTTAGGGGGGTTTAGATGGGGTAGGATAACATTGTGTAGGAATTTATTTGCTAGACAGTGTTACACTTATCCTGAAGTTTAAGTGTGTTTCAGGCAAGATGAACCAAAGGTTCGAACCTGTCTGTTTACGGTTAATAGGAGTATAGATATCCCTAGCGCTGTATCATCTGCTACGTGGCTGCCCTGACAATGTATCGTACTGCCAAAGCTGAGATGTGTTCTGTCCAAAGATGAGTAAAATTCGCATATGAAGGTCAAAAGTTTCGCTCCGCCGTGGTAAAGGTAAGTTTAGCAGCAGCGACGTTCGTACAAAATTCAGGTCTTGATGCAACAACAAACCATTTGGTGTGATTTTCGTTCCTTTCCTTTTGGCAGACATGTCAGAGTTCACTTTCTTCACACATGCGCAATGGGACTTGATATGACCGACAATTAATGCGCACTGAAAATAGAATTTTTGTTTATTTTGTATGCTCATTGGGGACATATATGCACTGTTTTTTTTTGTCTTTTTTTAGGCCTTTGCGCAATATTATTGATTGAATGCCTGTGCCAGAGTTGATCTCGCAAGATGTCTGCCATCATCATATTTGATATGCTCATACTCTTTAATGCAGTATCCTCTTTAAAATATTCATATGCAGTAAAAACATCAAAGTTGCAGTTAGCATCCTCCTCAAATGTTGATAGTGTAAGACCTTCCCACTGAGTATATAACACAAAAGCTTTTTTATGCCTAGAGTCATGTTTTAAGATGTAATGTTTTAGATAAGTGAGATCTGTTTTAAGAAAATTATCTCCATTACTAATAATGTTTTCAGCCTATAAGTATAACGTCCCATTAACAGGCACATTATGAGATGTGTGTGTTAATGTAACTTCCATACTGAGCAAAAGAAGTTCCATTTTCAGCAACAAAAACATGAATTTGAAGTTCCATTTTCAGCAACATAAATATCAATTAACTGCTACTGTTCAGTGTGTCAGTATGTCACATAAAAAAGCTACGTTTTATGTATAAAAAAAGAAAAATGTAACAGTACTTTTGGGTGAAAATATTCAAATCCTTTCCATGCCCTTCCCAGAAATGCAATATCATTATGATTAGAATGTATGGAAAGAACTGATCATTTGCTATTGTTATGCCAAATTTGGTATCAACTGACTAAGTATTTCCAGAGAAAATGACAATGTTTAAGTTTACCACAGACATACAAACATACAGATATACATACATGCACACACACACACACACACACACACACAAACACACACAACCGAACACCAGGTTATTGCATACTCACATTGTTTACACAAGTGAGTCAAAAACCAGTCTCCTGACAGAACTACATGACAGCAACACATAAACATACCACAGATTAACACTAAATTCAACACTGCAACTTCTGTCTATGGTAGAAGAACTCACAGTCACAGTTGGGATATCCAAAGTATCCGTCAGCACAGGCACTGCAGTCACGACTGGCATAGCTGCTGTGACAGTCACACTGGCCAGTCTCAAAGTCACACTTTGTGCCAATGGAGCCGATGGGATTACAGTCACAAGCTGCAAAAAAGATCACACCTGTCTGTGACTTCACACCTCACATCAGCACCACATTCCCACTCTAACACAACAGGCAGCCACAGCCGTTTTAAAAAATGCCAGCAAAAATGCTATTTCTGCACATTATATGCTCTGAATGAAGCAATCTCAACAAAGAACTAGAAACAAATAACTGCCCCTCTTAAAGGAAATGTCTCTAAGTTGAATGTGTTATCCATTGACCCTTGCACTGTTGAATCTGCTTTTCAAAAATGCAGTATGCATGGTGGGATCAGTGGATGGTACCTGAAGACAGGTGCCTCACAGTTGTGTGGTGTGTTCAGTAGCCCGTTTATGTGGTCTCTGAAGGATTGTAGTGAACCTGCTTTGTGGAAACATTCAGTGATCAGCCCAGTGCAAAGAACAAAAACCTGTTTCTTGAAATGACTACCGCCTCATAGCCCTGACCCCAGTTGTCATGAAATAAAAATGTGTTATCCTGAAGCACATTCTAGTATACACAACACCAAAACATAATCAATACCAGTTTGAAAATAGATACTAATGATGCTACGCTCACACTCTTGCTTTATCTGGAGAAACCAAATTCATTTGTGCACATTTTTATTCATTGACTTTACTACGGCATTAAACACAGCCACATCTCATGGTACATAAACTGCTTTCATTTAACACCAGTCCAAACCTCATTTTATGGGTAACAGTTTTCTTGTTCAAAGAGCTCAGTCCCTTTTGGACAAGCTCTATCTTCTGTGAAGAAATCTCCCACTGGCACCCCTAAATGTGCAGTCCTGTCACTAGTTCTTTGCACACTGTATACAAATGACTGCACTGGCTCAGACACAACTTCTTTAATTAAGTATTCTGATGACTCAGTCCTAGATCTGTCAAATTCTGATATGGTTTATTTTGAGCGAGTTAAAAAATGTTCCTCCTGGTGTAAAGAGAACTACTTACGAATAAAAATATGCTGAACAAGATTGTGAATGTGTGCAGTAAGGTTGTGGGTGAGAGACAGGGCAGCTTGAGTGAATTGTACAATGTCAGAGTATGACAGAAAGACACATGCATCTCAAGCAACAGCAGCCATGTTATTATCAACTCTTACCTGCAGGCAAACATTTCTTTGTTCCAAAAAAACCACCCCAAAAAACCAAAACAAAACAGAACCAAATGCAGCTTTATTCCAACGTCAATTCAGCTATCAATCACAATAATTAATAATTAAACATGTGACTCCATGAAAAAAATGTATGCTGGGGTGTATGAATATGTGATTTACTCCAAGTAACCTTTTAATGGTATTTGTTGTTGTGTTGTTGTCTACTGTGATTACTGATTGTATGCATGGTTTGCTCTGGGCTGACAATGAAGCATTTTATGGCTTTTATATATACATGTTGAATGACTGTGATTCTTCTGTATTATTTATGTGTTTTTCACCACAAATCAATTTCTCTTGTTGAGATAATAAAGTATTCTGTATTCTGTATACACCAAATGATGCAATAACCAATAAAGAGCGGGTTCTCTTAACTCTTGTGTTTCTCTAGTACACTTCCTGTCTTTGTAAACAAATTAAACACTTTGGCTGTAGCTTGCTATGGTTGAAACAATACATATTACCATGACCACAAAAAGTGTGTTTTCATCATTTGCTTCTGTCATTAACTCAGTACAGCATGTGATGCTCACACTGTAGACCACTCACCTCCACGTGACTGTAAGGATGATCATGGCTTGATGATGATGATGATAACTTTACACATCATTAAACATACTAATCTGAATACAGTACAACCACTGAATACTGTTTGTAATGATTCAAAGCAAAACAGTGCCTAAACTGGCTCAAATTCAGTTCAGTATTGTTGCAGCTTCCAGTTCTGATGGATCCATAGCTGACCTACACATCTATTACAAAAATACTCATTCTAAACTTGAATATTCTCATCATCACTCAAGGACAATATGCAAAACAGTTCATATCAAGCATCTGCTATCAATTACAACACTTATGCACAAAATATCAAGCCTCATCTTACATTTGCACTCTGGAAAGTCGTAGTATCCCAGAGCACACATGTCACACTTGCGGCCATCATAGTTGACCTTGCAGGGGCAGGAGCCAGCAGCAACAGTGCAAACATCATCCTCTGTTCCGCTGACATGGCAGTCACATGGTATGCAGTTTGGGTAACCATAGTAACCCGCATTACACCTGTCAAGTCAAAACATGTTCTGATCATAAGTCTGATGGCATATGATTTCAAATGCACAGAGACAAGGTGATACACTACCAATGCACTTGCATATGCATGACAAGCTCACACTACACATACATATACAAACATATATCCATGCTTGCACACATGTATGCATGCACATATGCACAAACAAACTCACATAGAAGTTAAGATTAATTATTATTTAACTGCAACTGAATCTATGAGCTCTTCAATTTTGTCATTTCTTCTTCTGCATTGATGGGCTACAACTCAAACACACACCTTTCAGGGAGTGGGCCGTTTTTCTCCCCAGTTAATGAACTGTTTTCCGTGGGTCCAAGCTTATTATTTGCTACTTAAGTTTCTATTCAAGTCACCAACTGGAGTCAGTTGCATTTCCATTCCACCTTCATCATGCCTCACTTAAAGGATCTTCAACATGTCATCATACAGCATCAAACCATGTTCACTATCTCACTCCCTGCCCTTATCTCCCCTTATCTCCCCACAACTCTCCACCCTGTCATTCCTGCTCACCTGTCACAGTTCAGCCCAGCGTATTCAGGGCGGCACAAACAGCGCCCACTGCCTTCCTCACACTCCCCAGTGGACACCCTCAGGTCACACTGACAGGCTGTCACACAACACACATGGTGTCACAGGATGTACATAGTGTCACACAACACATGGTGTCACACACAACACATATGTCACACAACACATGGTGTCACACAACACATGGTGTCACACATAACACATGGTGTCACACAACATAGATGTTGTCACACAACACATGATGCCACACTACACATGGTGTCACACAACTTATGGTTTCACACAACAGATGGTGTCACACAACACACATGGTGTCACAGAACACAGATGGTGTCACACAAAACACATGATGTCACACAACACAGATGGTGTCACACAACACACAGATGGTGTCACACAACACAGAGATACACACAGATGGTGTCACACAACACACAGATGGTGTCACACAAAAGACATGATGTCACACAACACAGATGGTGTCACACAACACACAGATGGTGTCACACAACACAGAGATACACACAAATGGTGTCACACAACACACAGATGGTGTCACACAACACAGAGATACACACAGATGGTGTCACATAACACACAGATGGTGTCACACAACACACAGATGGTGGTGTCACACAACACACAGATGGTGTCACACAACACAGAGATACACACAGATGGTGTCACACAACACACAGATGGTGTCACACAACACACAGATGGTGTCACACAACACAGATGGTGTCACACAATACACAGATGGTGTCACAGAATACACAGATGGTGTCACACGCAACACAGATGGTGTCACACGCAACACAGATGGTGTCATACAACACAGATGGTGTCACACAACACAGATGGCACACAACACAGATGGTGGCACACAACACAGACAGCACACAACACAGATGGTGTCACACAACACAGATGGCACACAACACAGATGGTGTCACACAACACAGATGGCACACAACAGAGATGTCACACAACACAGATGGTGTCACACAACACAGATGGCACACAATAAAGATGTCACACAACACAGATGGTGTCACACAACACAGATGGCACACAACAAAGATGGCACACAACACAGATGGTGTCACACAACACAGATGACACACAACACAGATGACACACAACACAGATGGTGTCACACAATACAGATGGCACACAACAGAGATGGCACACAACACAGATGGTGTCACACAACACATATGGCACACAACAAAGATGGCACACAACACACAGCTGGGAGGGCTGCACAAGCAGAAGACCTTTAAGAGCTGAAAGGGTTAGTTTCTGTATGTGTAAACATCAATGCATGTGTGCATGCATGCCCACACATGAGCCTGTGTGGGCCGGTGCATGTGTGTGCAGATATGTTTCAGTGCATAAAACCAACTGGTAACTTTGTTTCAAAGAACTGATAAACTGGTAAAAATTACAACTTCATGCCACATACGTATGCAGGCATTGGGGTCACTGCGATCCACTCCAAATGGGCGGTAGTAGGTTGGCACACACTGTTCACAGTTGATACCCATCGTATTGTCCTGCAGGGAAACAAAACACAGACACTTCATTTTCTGAACTCACTGATGCTGGTTAATTACAAGCACAAACACAAGATAAAAAGCAGTATAATTACATTGGTTTTCACAATAAATGAAATAATAATCACTGCATGCATGCATACACACACAAACACAAACAGAGACACAAACATACAGACACACACACACAAACACACATCAAGTTTTCAGCACACTCACTCTGCAGTTCTGGCAAACACCACCCCCTTCATAGTTGCCATGAATGTCGATACTCTGTCGCATGTTCTCCACTTCCTCGTCAAACACACACTCGTCAGAGTGACCGTAACACTGGCAAGCTGTCCACACAATGCACACAACCAGCTGACAATAACATGTTTGAAGGTGTAACTCAGCAAGTTTGGCTCTTTTTTTTCTGAAAGTGAAAAGTTGTTGAGCTTATCAACATCACTGCCAGGATGTACATTATAGGAGAGGTGGCTAGAATCATGTTTGATTTGCCACACAACGATGACAATAGCAACATTAAAAAATATGAAAAAAAACACCCTAAACTAGTGATGTTTCAGTCTAATATCATCATCTTAGATGAACAGACTATAAATAAATAAACGAACGAACTAGTGTTGTTGATCAAATGAATGATTGTGGTTTACTACATGCTACAAAATACAGCGACAGATATGGTGTCGGACTGTGTGTGATGCAGGTGTTGAAAAAAAAACCCACATTTAAAAAAGTGACATTTTGGGATTTCATTTATGTTGAAACCCTCCAGATGAAAGGTTCAAGCCGAAATACTGTTTATAGTGCGCTTGTGTGTTGCACTATTATATAATAGTGTGTGTGTGTGAGTGTGTGTGTGTGTGTGTGAGTGTGTGTGTGAGCATTTATGTATAGTGTTAATGTGTAGAAAAACATGACAGTGGAGGAAAACAACATAAGTACACTTGATTGCTGCATCTTATACATTTGCAAATAGTTTAACACTATTTCCCTTCCATAAAATATAGAGACTTGGATTTTCTTCTTTTCTTCCGAAACCTTCTTCGGGATTTTTTGTTTGTTTGTTTGGTTGGTTGGTTGGTTGGTTGGGTTTTTTTTTGTTTTTTTTGAGGAGGGGAGGTGGGGTCCAAAATTTGAGTTATCTTCCCAAGACCAGGAGTCAACATCAAACATATAATCATATTATTCCTTTTCAGCATTATTCTATTTTCTGCTGGGGGTTTTTTTGTTGTTTTTTTTCCAAGACATTGGTGTTTTTCATGCTTTGTTGTTGTTGTTGTTTTGGTTTTTTCAACAATTACAAATAGTTCTGGGAGTCGAAGAGTAAGATTTATGATTACAGTAACTTTAAATGTTTCATCAAATAAGTTAAATTGTCACTTGCTACTTATCTCATCTTAAATAAATTCTGAGCTTGTTTTTCAAATCTGTTTGCTTAACAAGCAGATTTTTTTTAGAACACAAAAATATTTTTAAAAGTATGAAATGAACAAGTGAGGCAAGGCCTTTAAAACTCACTCATTTTAATCAAGAGAGAAGCAAAGGAGGATATAGACGAGGGCATTTATATCAGATTCAGGACCGACGGCAGCGTATTCAACTTACGAAGGCTCATGGCCCACACGAAGACCTCAGAAGAAGCTATCCTGGACCTGCTCATTGCAGATGACTGCGCCCTCCTGGCACACAGAGAAGCTCCTCTGCAGGTCATCGTAGACCATTTTTCACAGGCAGCCAAGGCATTCTGTCTGACTATAAGTCTGAAGAAAACTGAAGTCCTCCACCAAAAAGCACCAGGGACCATGTACACTGCTCCCTACATAAGCACTGATGCCATCCCCTTTACATGGTAGAGCAATTCACCTACCTGGGCAGCGTCATATCAAATGATGCTACAAGTGACCAAAGATGTGGACAACCGCCTCTCAAAGGCAAGCAGTGCATTTGGCCGCCTCCAGAAAAGAGTATGGAAAAACCACTCTTTGCGACTCTCCACAAAGATGCAAGCCTACCGAGCTGCTGTACTGTCAACACTACTATATGGATCAGAGGCATGGGTGCTGTACCGGAAACAAAGCGGATGGAGCAGTTCCATCAGAGATGCCTTCGGTCTATCATGGGCATCAAATGGAAGGACTATCGTAAAGTTCGGTCTATTGAGCGCACTGGTATATAAGCCGCACCCACTAAATTTTGGAAAAAATTGAACTTTATACATACATAAGCCGCACTGGTTTATAAGCCGCACTTATATCCGGTACTGGAACACATACTGATATTACAGAAAAGCTGCCGATACTGTAGGTTATGAAATAAACACAAGCGGGAACAACACAAAGAGAAGCAAGTGAAAATACTGCTAGTGCCACAAAAAAATAATAAAAAACACAACGAAAATAAGATCCATAATTTAGGGATAGTCACATTTATTCAATGTCATCCTGCTCACTGAATCCACTAAAATCTTCGTCTTCAGTGTCTGAGTTGAAGAGAACCGGCACAGCTTCCTCCGCCATCTTGTCACTAACTTCAGCCTCGCTTTCACTTCATGAGCATGAAGGTGGAGGTCGCTGCTGGTTTGTCACTTGCACTGTCGTCTGCTAGGTCGATCGCCTTCAATTTGAAGGCTGCATCATAGGCCTAATGTCGTGTTTTCGGCATGATGAGGGTGTACGCTTGAGCAGAGTAGAACTGAATGCTGATCTGAAGGCTTTAATGTGTGCGGATTTGATTTATAAATCCTGAAGCTCATCCAAAAATTCATGGACAGAAATCATGATTTTGGTGAGTTGAAGGGCAGCTAAGAATAGACGAGAACGTGACACTCCCGGGATCGTTAAAATCCGCAAATAAGCCGCATCATTGTATAAGCCGCAGAGGTTGAAGCTGGGGTAAAAAGTCGCGGCTTATAGACCGAACTTTACAGTACATAACGAACATAGAAGTCCTAGAAAGAGCTCAACTGCAAAGCATCAAGTCAATGCTCATGCTGAAACAACTTCGCTGGGCAGAACACATCAGCTGGATGCCTGACACTCACATGCCGAAAGCAGTATTCAATGGGGAGTTGGTCCAAGGCAAATGCAATACAGGCGCACCACAGAAAAGATTAAAGGACCAACTGAAGAAGCAACTATACCAAGCGGACATCAACCCCAAGACATGGGAGCAGTCAGCATCAGATAGAGGTAGCTGGAGATCTTCAACGCTCAGGGGAACCCAATAATTGGAGGAAACCAGACGACTGAACATCCAGGAGAAAAGAAGGAGAAGGAAAGACCCAGGTCCGCAGCCCAGCAACGCAGGCCAGATCTACACCTGCCCACATGCCACAGACTCTGCAGATCACGGATTGGACTAATTAGACATCAAAAGGCATGCCGCCCATCCCTGGCGGGAACTTCCCACTGGTCTTCACAAGCGAAGAACCAGCCATCATCATCATCATCATCATTTTCATCAAACATGAACATGCGAGGCAAGGCCTTTAAGACTCACTCACTTCATCAAACATGAACAAGAGAGGCAAGGCCTTTAAGACTCACTCACTTCAAACATAAGAATCAGGGAGAAATCAAGCAAAAAGACACACTGATGTGGCCTTGACCTTTGACCTAAATTTACAAAGCGGCTGATGTACTGGCCAAAACAAATGACTATATGGTATACAGACCTGCCTGCATCCTAAAATGCCCTTCAGTAATTTTCAATCCCGTAAATGCCAATTTTCAGTAGTTATGGGACTTCTATCTGTAATACTGAACTCACATTATATTTTTTTCAACCGTGATAAATGTATACCAATTTTGAAGTGTGCATATCTTTACATAAGCTACATATGTACATAAACACACACACACGCACACTTGCACACACACGTGCACACACACATTGCACAACAAGACAGAGAGAAAATGAAGGAGAGAGAATAAATAATTTAACTGCAAGGCTACCAACCTATAGTATACACGAGGTCAAGAACAAAAAAATCAACTCGAGTGCCTCAAGTCATTTCGTCAACAGCCATCAATGGAATGAAGGTTGTATTCTACCATGGTTGTTTCCAATTCAGCTACATTTTCAACAGAAGTTTCATGATCTGCTTTCTTTCACCTCACCAGATCTCACTGAAGAAGTGACAGAGAACTTAGGTGGTGAAAAACTATCAGAAATCAAAGATTTTAGCAGTGATAATGAAGATAGTCAACCTGTGCCAGTGGAAAAATAGGAATGAACCCAAAGACACGGAATCCGTTAAGTCTAATTTGCTGTGTCTTTGTTGTTCAAGAAGCTTTCCCTTTGAATGTTTGTTTGACATGTTTTTAATCATGTGGAGTTTTGGTAAACTTAAGTTACTTAGATGGATGGAATAGCATGCATCACTTAATTTCTGGAAATGATAACTGAACTCGTCAGAGAAATCCATCTACAACAAGTGACAATGCTGATAATGTTGATACTATTTTTAGCAACAAACTGACCAGGCGAAAGCAAAAGTTTGGAAAACCATTCACTACCAGTTAAAGATTGTGTGTGTGTGTGTGTGTGTGTGTGTGTGTGTATGTGTGTGTGTGTGTTAAAGATTGTGTGTGTGTGTGTGTGTGTGTGTGTGTGAATACTTGAATTTTTTGTGTGTGTGTGTGTGTGTGTGTGTGTGTGTGTGTGTGTGTTCATACTTGATTTGTGTGTGTTGTGTGTGTTGTGTGTGTGTGTGTGTGTGTGTGTGTGTGCCCTTGATTTTTCTAATATTATCAGTTTCATATTTGACAGGTATGTACTTAATTGTGGGTCTCATTCCCAGAATGTCTTTTCACTTTTGCAAACTAATACATTTTTTTCAGTTGATGAGGCTGAGGGCAGCGTGATTGTCCACTAGTCATTTTCAAGGTGAACATCCATGACACAATGAGACTGCCCACCACCTTACCTGATGAACCCCAACCCATTATTCAACCACATGGTTGCAGTGAACAAAAACAGTTCTTATTCACTGAGATCAGGGAGTTTGTTCACCCAGAGAAGAACAATCTGGTCTGTCCAATGCCTGTCAGCCTCAGATCCTCAAAGACTGTCCCTTCCCAATCTCTGCCTCCTTCCCCAGTCTGCCAGAACTATTCACCAGCCAGGCCACACCACCCTCCTCAATGACTCCAGGCAGACCAAAGAAACATAACAGGACCAGGAACATTGAAGAAAATTAACATGTGATTCACTGACTGAACTGTGTCCCTGGTTACAATAGTGTGGGTAAAACTGGTGAATACTACTGTGTTGTTTTGTGTTGTCACAAGCTTGTCTTCAGTAAGTGTTATACAGGTATTCTCAGGTGTGTCACAAAAGGGGTGAAACAATCATTACACATGTATTAAATATATATATACAAACTTAATAATGCAGATCAAAGTTCATGCATTCTACTTTTTCAAAAAATGTTGATTGATTCTAACTTAGTTGTTTTTTTTCTACATTTCTTTGTGGAAGAGTGAAAACATGGAACATTGCCCATTCATTTTTCAATGTTTTGGCCCAGTGAGCATGATTTCGAGGCAATATTTTAATTAAACAGCAATCATGTGGTGACACTAAGTGAATTTCCAAAGTTCTTTAAGTCATTCTTGGCATTCTGGTGCCATTCACTTGCTGGGGAAATTTCATATTAAATAGTTACAGCTATGTGAATATTCCTAAACTTAAAACCACATTTTCTCAGAAGTATGTCAGTGATCTGAAAACTTACCTTTTCTGTAAACATTTTTGTTCTGGGCGGAACGGTTAAACCAAGGTATGCCTGTTAACAAGTATCTTTGTACTTGTATTTTTGTTGTCCTGTTTTAATGCATTGTTTATTTTATGTAGTTTTGGTCTTAGATGTGATGGCATTTTTTCCATCTGGTTATTTTTAATGGGCATGTGTGTGTGTGTGTGTGTGTGTGTGTGTGTGTGCGCGTGCGCGCGCGCGTGCGTGTGTGCGTGCATGTGTTTGTGAAGGTACAGTGCTCTGGTACGCATGTGTAAGTGTGTAGGCATGTTAGTATGTCCAAACAGAATTCTAGGTTAGAAAATAAGAAATATCTTAATGCTTATGGAATTTTGTTTTTAGTGTAGTTGATATTTAATGTCAGTGTGTGTGTGTCTGTGTGTCTGTGTGTGAGTGTGTGTGTTTGTCTGTAAGGGAGGGACATCTATATATATATGTGTGTGCGTGTGTGTGTGCGCACGCGTGTGTGTGTGTGTGCGCGCGTGTGAGCGCATGTGTGTGCGTGTGCGTGTGTGTGTGTGTGTGTTCTATGAAATGCATTTTGTTTAATCTAAGCCTCATTTACTTCATAGCTTTTATAATCCGATTCATCTCTTAAGTGTGCTTTTTCATTCATATGAACACACTGGATGTTTTCCATTGTCAGATAGCGGTTGATGTGTTTTTTAAGGCATGTTTATAGTCAACTGGATGATGTAAGGTGCTTTGAGCAGCATTGGTGCTGGATATCGCGCCATAGAAAAACTATGTATTATTATTATTATTATTATTATTATCACCAGGAGACTCAAATGTATGAATCTCAGAAACTAAAAAAAGGTAACTGAATTCTGTTTTTCTAGGTCTTATTCAGAATTCTCTCAAGTTTCATATAAATCAATAATCTAAGTTTGTGAATTCTGACCATCATCCATGATTTTGCAAGCACAATCACATATTGTCTCAATCAAGCTTTTTATATTTTGCCAAATAATGACCTTGACCTTTGGCCTCTCATCTTGCTTACTTAAAGTAACTGAGAAAATGCCAACGTTTAAGTTTACCATGAACACACAAACATATTCATACACGCCATGTTATTACACTGGCTCACTTTGTTTATATAAGCGAGTCAAAAAGGGGCTCTGCTTTTAGTTCATTGTTTTCACATATTTCATGAAACATGTATCAGCATCGTTCAAAGCAAATATCATTTTTTCAACATTTTCATTAGCCAGTTATTAATTTCCTGACACTTTCAGTTACAACAAATGCAATGTCATTCACATTTCCTCTATCCTTGATATCAATTTCTGAACAATTTCACTTGTCAATATAATTGCCTAGATATTTTTCACCTCGTATGAACACTTAAAAAAAAAAAAATTCTAACACCACATTAATATTGGATAACAATCATCATTTTCAAAGCAATGTGATTTTCATATTGAATTTCTTGTTCATCAATATTGTTTTCATTAAACTTTATCATAAATTACTCTTATCTGTCAGCGCTGTCTTTCACTTTCATGCGTTCTACTATCATGAATGTGCTCCCATTATCAGTACACACTTACGTTCACAGACAAAAGGATCGTTAACTCGAGCCCGGCGCCACCGTTTCTGCACAAAGCCTGGACAGCACTGCTCACACTGGTCACCACATGTGTTGTGCACACAGGAGCAGATAAGTTTATAGCCATCCACCTCCGGTGGACGGTCACAAGTCTCCGCATGTCCATTGCATACACAGCGCCCTCCAATGGAGATGTCCTTGATGCTGTAGTAGTACTGAGACAGATGAACATTACCATTAGTTTAATAATACTCCTGTGTAATTTTGAGGAAACTCATGTGACACATAAAATACATTAAACTGTAATAACATTCAACATTTTCGTTGTACTGTTTATCTTCTGTCAATTTAAGACAATGATATTCTGACAGTTCTAATTAATTATTCTGACACATAAAAAATAATGATATGCAAGAAAAACAAAAGATTTGTTGGACATGTGTAAAAAGATGCTCTGTAGTATGTAACGAAAGATCCATTAGCATCTTGGACAAAAAGAAATGTTTTGTAATGCACTGACTGTGCAACATTTAATGGAAATCTTTTATATCACTGCCAGATTCCATTTTGATTCCACTCTCACAGTAGATTCCAGGACATGCTATTAACACTGATCTGTACACTGTTCTTGCTTTGTTGTTCACTGCTAAAACTTACCTTCTTCTTCTTCTTCTTCTGCGTTCACTCATATGCGCACGAGTGGGCTTTTACGTGTATGACCGTTTTTACCCCGCCATGTAGGCAGCCATACTCCATTTTCGGGGGTGTGCATGCTGGGTATGTTCTTGTTTCCATAACCCACCGAACGCTGACATGGATTACAGGATCTTTAATGTGCGTATTTGATCTTCTGCTTGCATATACACACGAAGGGGGTTCAGGCACTAGCAGGTCTGCACATATGTTGACCTGGGAGATCGTATAAATCTCCACCCTTTACCCACCAGGCACCATCACCATGATTCGAACCCGGGACCCTCAGATTGACAGTCCAATGCTTTAACCACTCAGCTATTGCGCCCGTCACTAAAACTTACCAATTTTACAAATTGAAACACCATCTAATAACACCAAAAAACCATGATAAATCACTTTTACAAATACAGCACTCATGCTCGAAGTGCCAGTACTTCATCTGGTGTTGACTGACACAATAGGCAAACCATATAATGCTAACCAATACCACAAAGCATCCTATAAGGTCTTCTCACTATACCGTATGATTATCTTAATAATAACAAGAGAGGCAAGGCCTTCAAGACTCAGTTGTGATACACTTAAAAAAAACATATAATCGTTAAAATGTGTTCTGTATTTGTTATTATAAAGCTTCAGGTTAAAAGAAAAAGAAAAAAAAAGTCCTAACGGCAGATTCGAACTCCACGTGTTCGGGTAAGAAGAAACTGTCCTACCCATTACACTATCGTGGCTCCTTAACTGACGTTCAAAAATATAATATTTAAACATGTTTTTTTAAAGGGTCATAAATCGATTGCGGTATTCGCAGTGATAACGCTGTTTAAATCATATTATTCTGGAGTATCTTGGGCATTCAAAAAATCTTTAAGGGCAATTAAAAATTCTTTTTAAGTCCGCAGTAAAGGAGATGTGGCTATCGCCGCAATCACACTGCAACATTTAGCCATTTTCTCTGGATCTAGATAGATGTACAAGTTTAGTTACACCCGGTTGACACAGTCGATTCAATTTCTCTTTTATGTTCGTTCTAGTTTTATAGTTTTAAAGTTGACATGAAAATTTAGTATTTTATTAAACTAATAACACGTAGAGCTAAGTACAAGTACTTCTAAACATCGTATGAAGTGAAAAGGACTTCATTTTGTGAAAAGTCAAGACTGGAAATTTTTACGTTTCATCAATTCAAGGGTATTAATTCTCATGGTTTATTATTTTTAACTGTGAATTCCGACTGATTCTGTGGATATTTTTAAGGCAGTTTGGGGCATAATCCATTAAGTGATGAGGCATTCACAAATCTTTCTCTGAATAAATATTTAACAGGTCTCCTTCTCCAACTTTCCATCACATGTTATCGTGTATTGTCGATTGAATATAGGACTGAACGGGCAGGTCAACAACTTGAAACAAAATGGTGTTGTTTGCATTCGCGAAGAATATGAGCACGCACTTTGAATATGTATAAATATGTGTACGCAACTGATTTTTGCCCATGACCTTCAGGGCTCAGCCAATAGATCTATAAAGTCCACTCGTCGTATTGATTTTTAGTATTTTCCGAAAAAGACCACTTGGGCGAATGAACATAGTGAAAGCCCTGTACACTGAGAGTAAAACACACAAGCTTTTTATGTACTGAGTATAATTTCAAAATGTAATGTTTAAGATGAGAAAGATCAGTTTAAAGCAAATTAAGTCCCCTAGCATTAATTACAGATTAATTTCCCTTCTTTTACTATCTGCACCAAAGACATGCAAAATAAATATAACTTCCATGCTTAGCAAAAGAAGTTCCTGTTTGAACAAAAAATGATAAAAATGACTGCTCTTGTTGTTGTGTCAGAATATCAGATCAAAGTGCCAAGTTTAGAGAATAAAAAAATATAAATAGAACAGTAAATTCAGTTTGCATATAATTTGGCTTTTTTTAATTTCTTTGTGCCCATCCCAGAGGTGCAATATTGTTTTGAACAAGATGACTGGAAAGAACTGAATTTTTCCTATTTTTATGCCAAATTTGGTGTCAACTGACAAAGTATTTGCAGAGAAAATGGCAATGTTAAAGTTTACCACGGACACACACACACACAGACAACCGAACACCGGGTTAAAACATAGACTCACTTTGTTTACCCAAGTGAGTCAAAAAATGGAAGAAACTTCATGACCAAAACTGTCTTTATTTGGTCATACCATAAATAAAATACAGACAAGAGAAAAATTATAAACAGACTGCAGATTTACCACATATGAATACAAGCATGAATGTTTTGAAAAAACATGTCCAGGGTTCGTCACTAACGGGAGCGCTGAGCGGAACGCTCTGAAAAAACAAATTGCGCTCTGGAAAATTCCTTGACTCAGAGCGCTTGCGCTCTTGATTTTGAAAACACATAAGCATACACTACTGTATCTAAATTGTTATTCCATTGTCCATCACAAACAAGAGTCAAAAGTGCTATCGTTTTGCATTTACCGAAGTTTGAAAGCCGTCTGTTTACGTTTTGCTAGTTCAACCGGAAGTAGGCCTAGTGAATCAGGGGAGGCTATGCAAAAGAGCGCTCTTCAGACTTGAAGAGTAGAAAAGTGGAGCACACGATCGATTTCGCGGCCGTGCAAAATCAAAATACTGAAATATTTGATCCCAAAAAGGAAGGCTGACGGTGAAGGGGATGGCGAAAAGAAGAAGTAGTTTTTAGTGTGCGCTCTTAGTTTTCAGTTTGCGCTCATCAAAATTCTGAAACTAGAGCGCAGGCGCTCATGTGAAAAAATGTAAATGACGAACCCTGATGTCAGAGAAACCAACTGTCATCTGAATTTTTCTAAGAGATATGCAACATAATGAATGGAGTATCCCATCAGACCGATGTATGAGTAGGCAGCCAAGCTTATCTATCAGTGTGTGTCCTCATATGGGAGAAGAGGTCAATTCTGGATGCACAGCACTTCCCACAGGTGTGGGAAAATGTCTCCAGAAGTTGAGCCCTGCTTCCTTCGCTCATGCTTCTCCTTAACGGCCAGCATTCTCTTGTTTTCAAACGTCTTTATGCCACTAGAGCACAGCATCTTCCAGCAAGAGCAGGTCAAGGGCATCAGTTTCCCAGGAAGCAATGCCTATGTCACAGGCTTTGAGGTTTGTCTTCAAGGCGTCCTTGAAGCGCTTGCAGGGTCTTCCAAGTTTGCGGTAGCCTTCCTTCAGCTGGCCATACAAGAGCATCTTCAGGATCCTGCTGTCTGTCATGCGGACAACGTGTCCTGTCCAGCGTAGCTGGCACTGGATCAGCAGGCTTTCGATGCTGAGCAGGCTGCTCCTCTCTAGGACCTGGAGGTTGGAGACCCTGTCTTGCCACTTTATGCTGAGGATCTTTCGTAGGCATCTCTGGTGAAACTGCTCAAGTTGTTGAATGTGACGACGATACGTCGTCTATGTTTCACAGCAGTACAAGGTGGTCAGCACAACAGCTCTGTAGGTTTTCATCTTGGTGCCTGATGCCTTCGTTGTTCCACAGCCTGTTGTTGAGTCTGCCAAAGGCGGAGCTGGCCTTGGCGATGCGCAGCGTCACTTCTGCATCAAGGGCTCCGTTGCTGCATAGGGTGCTGTCCAGGTAGCAAAACTTGTCGACTGACTTGATCTCTGTGTCATCGATCTTGATTGCAGGTGGGGGGGGAGGCACTGGCATTCTGTGAGCTAGCTGGTTGGTACATAGACTCGGTCTTGCTGAGGCTGATGGGAGTCCAAAGCGCCTGCAGGAGGTTGAGAACCTGTCCATAATAAACTGCATATCCTCATGGGTGTGTGCAGCAAGCGCGCAGTCATCAGAAAAGAGGAAATGTCTCAACAGTGCCTCAAACACCCTGGACCTGGCATGGAGTCGCCGCAAGTTGAAAAGTTTGCCATCTGTGCGAAACTGGATGTAGATGCCCCCATCACAGTCTTGGAAGGCAGCAATCAGATTGGTAGAGAAAAGAATGGAGAACAGTGTGGGTGCCAGGATGCAGCCCTGCTTTACTCCATTTACCACGGGGAACGGATCCGACATGTCAGTATTTTCCTGTACTCTCGCCTGCATGACATTGTGGAATGACAAAATCAGCTGGATTAGGCTCTCTGGGCAGCTGAACAAAACTGACCTGACTTCCACAAAATCTCAAAGGTTGTCATCATGTATATAATTTGCCATTTGCTTAATTTAATTCATGACAAACTGAAATACTGCTATTTCATCTTCTCCAAAATTGGTATGAGAGAGTTCCATTTTTCCTGTGATGTTGCAGTGTCTCACCCGCCGTGTGACAGTGGGGTCCTGACGAGCCACAGCCATCAGATGTCCCAGCAGTGTTTTGGTACGCAGCATCCTCAGCTGGACGTCTGTCGCCTTCGTCCACTCCTGAAGCACATCTGCATTGGAGAAATTCTCTGCACTGGGTCGCCCGTTCACCAAGGACACCACAATCTGTGACAGCCATGCAGTGAGAAGGTCATTTTCCAAGAGGCTGACCCTTATGTGTCAAGAGAAAATATATTCAGTATATGTAGAATTCTCCATGCATTATTCTCACATGTACATGCATACATGCACATATGCATGCACGCATACACAGACACACACAGTATATGTAGAATTCTCCATGCATTATTCTCACATGTACATGCATACATGCACATATGCATGCACGCATACACAGACACACACACAGACACAGACACACCCACATATACACACACACAGAACAACAACAACAACACATGTGTGAAAATAAACTGTGCCACTGTCATTCTTTCAAGTACAAAGATACTGAGTAACTCTACGCAGACCATGACAGCCTGAATGGTCTTCTTTATGTTAAGATGTTCATATCAAAATACAATGTTCATTACTACAATCATTGTGAATTAACTACAATGTCAAGAGATGTCTAAAAATAAGATGTTCCGTTCTTCACCCAGATGTTTTCTTCCGTCTTCTTTCATTCACATACCCTCCCTCACAATATACTTTTTTTTCAATACGACAGCCAGTGTAACACCTTAAATCATCCCCCACTTCCACAGGTCAACTGCGGGGACTCATCACTGTCCTGAATCATCCAGCATGGGGCTTGTCAGTACCCTTAACCATCCCAAGAAGTCCCCATGGTCCCCTAGAAACTGAAGCGTTCTTCAGGGGACCTACAAAAGAGGATGTTATACAAGTTACTATGTTTGGCTAGTCCATCAACCTACACCTTAAGACACCCAGTGTGTCCTTTATGGAAAACCAGCACAGCACTCACCTCACCGCCTTCCAAAGGAACAACCTTTGAGAACTCTGTGGTACACAGCACCTGGTCATCATAGTAAATGGGATCTTCTGCTGTTGTTTCAAAGAACTTGAGACAGTCACTGGGCGTGTCTGCAAAGAACTGCCAGGGTTGCCATGTCTTGCCAAAGTCAGTAGACCTCTCCAGAACCCACACACCAGGACGGGGGGAGTTGGCCATGCGGATGAACACGTAGGCCACATGGAATTCCTGATTATAAAGACAGAAATATTCATTTCTTTGAAAACCAAGATTGATAGATAAACATTTTAGAAGTTTCAGAAAAATGTGTGGCTGTACACTACTTCTATAATTCATGACCAAGAAACACAGATTTTCTGCTCCAAACATCACACTGACAGCAGTCACAGGGTATCCAGCATAATGTTAGTAGCACAAGGGAAACAGAGACACAGGTCTTCATTCGAACCAAAAGTGCTGCAGTGAGAGTGTTCATAATGGTCTCATATGTACTCAACATGAAGACTGCCTTTTACAAATGAAAACAGAAGACATGGAAACGGAATCTGAACTATTAGTTGTGACAGCAAAAAAAGAGAGTAGATTCTGAGTAAGATAAAAAGTTTTACTTCAGCTGACATGCACAAAAAACATCTGGACTAAATCAGTAACCAACACAAAATACAATAAAAGATTTTTTTTTAATGGGTTGGGGTAAAACAACAAAACAGAACACACCTCACAACAGGTCTTATTTTGAAGGGAACACTGTTGTGAGCTTAAACTTTGATCATCTTTGATACAGGACACTGAACTGTAATATCTATTTTAGTTTATTTTTGGCACTCACTGTACAAAGGTTGATGCAGACTGGATGCAAGATATCAACTCTCACATGCCTCAAAGATGTCACAGTGATGCCATATTTTGATCTTGACATTTGACCTTCAATTTCAGAAAGGCCTGCCATGTCCACTCACTGTACTGACTTCAATTAAGATTGGATGTAAGGTGTGAGCTTTGACATGCCTCCTGAAGGCTTTCTGTTAACACCATGATGTCTAATCTTGACTTCAGACTTGTGACTGGATTTTAGCAGGGTTCATACTCTCCAATAACCAACCATTGCACCAACATTTGATGAAGCCTGGGAGCAAGAGGCAAACTTGTTTTTGCCTGTAACTGAGTAATGCATACACAGACACACACATGAACACTTGGAAAACAAACACATAAACAGTATTACTACATATCATATACATCTTTCTTGCATGACATTTTAAAAAATACACACAGAATACATGAAAAGGAATACATGGAAAGACACTGCTGCATATAAGTGCAGGGCCCACAGTGACACAGTACACTGCTGCATACAATGCAGGGCCCACAGTGACACAGTACACTGCTGCATACAATGCAGGGCCCACAGTGACACAGTACACTGCTGCATACAGTGCAGGGCCCACAGTGACACCATACACTGCTGCATATAATGAAGGGCCCACAATGACATAGTACACTGCTGCATATAATGAAGGGCCCACAGTGACACAGTACATTGCTGCATACAATGAAGGGCCCACAGTGAAACCATGCACTGCTGCAGTACAGTGAATGGCCCACAGTGACACAGTACACTGCTGCAGTACAGTGAATGGCCCACCGTGACACAGTACACTGCTGCAGTACAGTGAATGGCCCACAGTGACACAGTACACTGCTGCAGTACAGTGAAGGGCCCACAGTGACACAGTACACTGCTGCAGTACAGTGAATGGCCCACAGTGACACAGTACACTGCTGCAGTACAGTGAAGGGCCCACAGTGACACAGTACACTGCTGCAGTACAGTGAAGGGCCCACAGTGACACAGTACATTGCTGCATACAGTGAAGGGCCCACAGCGACACCATGCACTGCTGCAGTACAGTGAATGGCCCACAGTGACACAGTACATTGCTGCATACAGTGAAGGGCCCACAGTGACACCATGCACTGCTGCAGTACAGTGAATGGCCCACAGTGACACAGTACACTGCTGCATACAGCGCAGATCCTACAGTGACACCATACACTGCTGCGTTCAGTTAAGAGTCCACAGTGAAACAGTTCACTGCTGCATTCAGTTAAGAGCCCACAGTGGCACAGTACACTGCTGCAGTACAGTGTAGGTTCCACAGTGACACAGTACACTGCTGCAGTACAGTTAAGGGCCCACAGTGACACAGTACACTGCTGCAGTACAGTTAAGGGCCCACAGTGACACAGTACACTGCTGCAGTACAGTTAAGGGCCCACCGTGACACAGTACACTGCTGCAGTACAGTGAAGGGCCCACAGTAACACAGTACACTGCTGCAGTACAGTGAAGGGCCCACCGTGACACAGTACACTGCTGCAGTACAGTTAAGGGCCCACCGTGACACAGGACACTGCTGCAGTACAGTGAAGGGCCCACAGTAACACAGTACACTGCTGCAGTACAGTGAAGGGCCCACCGTGACACAGTATACTGCTGCAGTACAGTGAAGGGCCCACAGTGACACAGTACACTGCTGCAGTACAGTTAAGGGCCCACCGTGACACAGGACACTGCTGCAGTACAGTGAAGGGCCCACAGTAACACAGTACACTGCTGCAGTACAGTTAAGGGCCCACCGTGACACAGTACACTGCTGCAGTACAGTGAAGGGCCCACAGTGACACAGTACACTGCTGCAGTACAGTGAAGGGCCCACAGTGACACAGTACACTGCTGCAGTACAGTGAAGGGCCCACAGTGACACAGTACACTGCTGCATACAATGCAGGGCCCACAGTGACACAGTACACTGCTGCATACAATGCAGGGCCTACAGTGATACAGTACACTGCTGCAGTACAGTGAAGGGCCCACAGTGACACAGTACACTGCTGCATACAATGCAGGGCCTACAGTGACACAGTACACTGCTGCAGTACAGTGAAGGGCCCACAGTGACACAGTATACTGCTGCAGTACAGTGAAGGGCCCACAGTGACACAGTACACTGCTGCAGTACAGTGAAGGGCCCACAGTGACACAGTACACTGCTGCAGTACAGTTAAGGGCCCACAGTGACACAGTACACTGCTGCAGTACAGTTAAGGGCCCACAGTGACACAGTACACTGCTGCATACAATGCAGGGCCCACAGTGACACAGTGCACTGCTGCATACAATGTAGGGCCCACAGTGATACAGTACACTGCTGCATACAATGCAGGGCCCACAGTGACACAGTACACTGCTGCATACAGTGCAGGGCCCACAGTGACACAGTACATTGCTGCATACAATGCAGGGCCCACAGTGACACAGTACACTGCTGCATACAATGCAGGGCCTACAGTGACACAGTACATTGCTGCATATAATGAAGGGCCCACAGTGATACAGTACACTGCTACATGTAATGAAGGGCCCACAGTGACATAGTACACTGCTACATACAGTGCAGGGCCCACAGTGACACAGTACACAACTGCATACTGTGTCGGGGCCACAGTGACACAGTACACTGCTGCAGTACAGTGATGGGCCCACAGTGACACAGTACACTGCTGCATTCAGAGAAGGGCCGCCTACAGTGACACAGTACACTGCTGAATTCAGTTTAGGGCCCACAGTGACACAGTACACAACTGCATACAGTGTAGGGGCCACAGTGACACAGTACACTGCTGCAGTACAGTGAATGGCCCACAGTGACACAGTACACTGCTGCATTCAGTTAAGGGCCCACATTTACACAGTACACAGCTGCAGTACAGTGAAGGACCCAGTCAGAGCTGCAGTGCCAGTGCCAGCAGGGAAGGTCAACACTGCTCTCTTAGTCTTTTCACAGCAGTCTGCACACAGTGCTCAAGTGGCCATGGGGTTGGTGGACTGGCACTTACTTTCAACAACACTTGTGAGGGTTTTTTTGTTTTGTTTTGTTTTAGTGTGTGTGTGTGTGTGTGTGTGTGTGTGTGTGTGTTTCTTTTGTTGTCGTTGTTATGTGTGTGTGTGTGTGTGTGTGTGTGTGTGTGTGTGTGTGTGTGTGTGTGTGTGTGTGTGTGTGTGTGTGCGTGTGTGTGAGTGAGTGTCTGTGTCGATTTGGTACAAGCTTGCGTGCATTTGTGAACGTTTGCCGGGGGGGCGGCGGATGGTGGAGGGGAAGATGGGGGCGTACTGTGTTACCATGTCTGCTCCCTCAAACCCATGTGTTCGTGAATGTAACTGTTGTGTTTAAGTATGATGAGAGGTGGGGGAGAGTGAGTTATGAACCTATGAAGGGATGGGGAAGTAAGAGGGATGGGGAAGATGGGGGGAAAGGGAAGATGGGTAGCAACATAACCTTGTGGACCTCACTGACCATACATACTTATCTACACAATGCAGCATCAAAAATAACTACCCACTCGCTGCAAAGACATACGATACCAGACAAAGACACACAAAAAAAACTTCATGGATAAACTGTGGAGTGCAAAATCAGCAGACACCTACGATCCAAAAACACACAGCTACCCCTGCCAGGTTATTCCTCCCTCTCCACTGCTGGGGGGCTCCATATCACAATACTTCCATAGGTTGCCTGTTACTCGCTGTTTTGTTTTTTTTGGTGTGTGTTTTTTAACCACTGTCTGGCCCCACGTACCCATCTCTTCTGGAATAGGGGGTGGGGGGAGGTTGTGTGTACGGTGTGGGTCTCTATAATTATCTTTCAAGTTCATCAAACACAGACACTGATCACATAATCTGTTGAGTGCTGGTTTTACCTCATGCATACTCATGATACGGGTTCAAGCACCTACAGGTCTTGATGAATGTGTAATGTATCACCTTTAACCACTGTCGTACTGCTGTACACACCTCGTGGAGTATTTCTGGGATGGAAATGTGATGAACTAACTTCCCAAGTGTGTCTGTCTGGGATAAAGAGGCTGGGCTGTCAGGCTGTTGAATAGTTAGAAACCTCCGATTTGGAGGGCAAGCTCACTCAGCCTTGTCTCTCAACTGAACAATTATTGTCATCGGTAGTATCTGGTGTCCTGAGTATGCTGTTTCAAAACAGACACTACTGAACACCACCCAAGTGACTAAGCAGCAGTGGAGGGACTCCTCTGGTGTGTGGCATCCTGACACAGATATTTTCGAGAATGCTGTCTGTGGCAGAAGAATTTGGATGTGGTTACGTGTGGGGCACTCAGAACTGAGTGGCATGGGAGTAATGCCAATGGAATGTTGCAGATGATGGGGCAATGAATAAAAAAAAAAAAATAATAATTGATATCCCACAGTATCAGACATACAGCAGAATACGTCTGTCCTGTGGTTTGCAGTAGCCAGGAGCGAGAGCCAACCTCAGTGTGTGGCGGCAGGCCACAGCAGTAGCAAAACCACTTCACTGATAAGCAAACACCAGTCACTGTTTCTGACAAATCCCCCATTCATGACTCACCCCCTCCCCTCCCTGCCCCACACCCCCCAGGCCCAGCTCCTGGTGTTGGCTTTCTTTTGTTTCAAAGTTTTATTTTAGTTCACCGGTTTGTTGCCGGTCTCTCTCTCTCTCCACATATAGTAGTAGTGTTGCTTTCGCTTTCTCTTCAAAAGCCATGTTTATTTCCCCGCATTTAGGATGTGCTCACTGCATGTATGTTACCTCCTATTTACAAACAGATCAGTTGGAGGAAATTAACACCCAGTGTTTAGAATCAATGTATGCACATTGTTGGGGTTTACAAATGAGACAGTGTTTGCTGAGCATGAAACAGGAAAAGAAACAAAATACAAACTTGTTTTTCTTTTCTTTTTTCTTTTTAACTGTCCAATTAAAAATCATTGGTGGATTACTTCAAATGAAAATGATAAATGCAGCAAAATATTTATTATTTGTTTTTTTTTCTGGGTTTCTTTTTCTTTTTTCTTTTGCATTGTGTGTGTGTGTGTGTGTGTGTGTGTGTGTGCGTGCGTGCGTGCGTGCGTGCGTGCGTGCGTGCGTGTGTGTGTGTGTGTGTGTGAGAGAGTCCTGTAGTTTACTCATCTGAACTTAACATTATTTCCATAGCACCCATGTGTCATTATTTCACTGATCGATTGTGAGTGGATTTCTCCATTTCAAATGATGAATGCCATGTTTTGTTATTTAACAATCTAAATACATGTTATCCATCTGTCTGTCCCTATCACTCACTCACACACACACACACACACACACACACACACACACACACACACATCACATCACATCACACTCGCTCGCTCACTCACTCACTCTCATTCTTTCTCGCACAGGCAAAGGAAATTCCAGACATCAGCGGCCAGATGCCCCGTGATCTGGCTGGCAGGGTTACTTTCATTGTCAGTGTGTTTACTTCAGACTGACGACGGCTGCAAAACTTAGAATCGGCATGAAGTGTATATACTTTTATAGACTTGATTGGCTACATAAAAAAAGTAGTTTCTCTCCTATGAGGGGGTGTGGGGGGTAACATAAAAAAGTACGGTTTCTCTCCTATTGGGGGGCGGGGGATGGGAGGGTAACATAAAAAACTACTGTTTCTCTCCTATTGGGGAAGGGTACAAAGCCGGTCAACCATGCACTGTGTATATGTTCACCTGTAACAGATGTCAGTGACAAACATGAGCCCTGCATTGTAGGTCAGGACAGCGAGGCCGAGCAGTCGGCTGATAGCATGAATGAGCATGTACAAGATATGTTGCATGCAAATGTTCAAATGTAAATGATTCCTCTTTACTATGGAATATGCTTGGTCTGCTGCCTAAAACTGTTGACCCTGATCTGATTTCATTTGTGGATTTAATTTAGTTTCTTTAGTTGAAACGTTTATGGAAGATTGTCAGTTTGATTATTTACAGGATATGATACACTTTTTTTTTTTTTGTAAATCAGCTGTGAAATTTACAAAACAAGGGAGACGATCAGGTGGATTATTTTGCTTGGCAATAAATGAATTTTTTCGTATGTCAAACATATTGGTACCAATACATCAATGTTTGTGTATTTTTGATTGATAAAAACAGTTATTTGGACTCAATAAGGATGTCCTCTATGTTGATGCATTCCACCAGAAAGCTCTTCTTTTAATGTTAACTTTGATGACAAGGGAACTAGTGCACTTTCAGACTGTTTAAATGATTTATTGCAGGAGAAAAATGTGTTTCTTAATCTAAATGGTGATTCAAATAGCAGTACTTCAAACATTTCTCAAGATTATTCTGTAAAAGATGTTTTGATGTGCAACACAGAAGCCAATCTCTCAGTACCACTCATAGTTCCAATTGTCAAATTCTGAACGATTATGGGATATTATTACTGAATATGTGTACTGCTTTATATTTGAACATTTTTAATGGTATGTGTAAAGGTAACATATATATCTGACTCGGTTAGCAGCGTTACTGATTTTCTTTTTTTTTCATATGTACTCTTTACAATGTTATAATTATGATTCATGTGAATTCTTACTGAATATATTGATTCTGACTATTTGCCAGTGACAATGCATGTTTCTCTTCCGGCAATGAAAACCAGTATGATTTGATTAAACAAGAAAAACATTGTATTACTGGTAAGTCTGTATGGAATGATGAGTAGTTTACAGCATGCAGCTACATCTCTGCAGTTAAAGGTAAATGTGTCTAAAAGCAACATTATAGTATTTCGGAAAGGTGGATATCTAAGCATGAGAAAACACTGGTTTTACAATGGTGCTGCAATGCCTGTTGTTAATGTATATAGGTATTTATGAATTATCTTTTCAGCATGACTGAGTTTTATTGCTGCTGGTAAGGAGCTTGGAAGTGAAGCAAAAAATCCTTTGATGTGTGTAATGAAAATTTTATACATGTTACAAAATAAACCATTCCATTTATTCATGAAGCTTTTTGACAGCCAAATTCAACCAATAGTACATATGGACCTGAGTTATGGGGGTTAGATAATGCTGTTTTTCACTGTGAATCAGTCAATTTGTTGGCTTTAATGAAATTCTTATGAGTAGATATGTGAATGCCAAATTGTCTTGTTTTCTGGGAAACAAAAAGCTATCCAATATATATATAAACATTGCCATGAACTGCATTTGCTACTGGCTCAAACTTCTGAAAATGGAAGATACTAGAATATCAAATAAGACTTATAATGTGTTGTATGACTTAGAAAGAGAAAGACAAACTGGTTAATGAAGGCTAGTCTTTGTTTAAATGTGGATTTGGCTTTGTGTGGATGGAGCTCGGCGCTTGAAGTATCAAGGGTTTTATATCTGTTTTCTGCCAAAGGCACATCAACTATAGATGGAAAACAAGGTAAATCACATTCATACCAGTAACAGATATGATCTGTATGAAACCTTCTGTTATGTTCCTGACTGATTTAATGCCTTATCTGCTGCAGACAGGCATTTGAAATATGTAACAAGATTTAGGTTTGGGATATAACATATGACAATGCATCGTTCTGAATACAGAACTTTTAGTGCAAATGATTTGTTTTCATTTGTGTTGTGAGACCCAAAAAAATGAGGTAAGTTTTGTCTTTTGCTGCCCTGTTCTAGGAAATATATGTCAAATGTTTATAAAACTGAAATACTACACGCATCCCTCTCTATCAAAATTAAGTCAATTAATGTCATCAAGCAATATCAATGACCTTCAAAATGTTCCCCTGTTTTATATTGGGCATTAAGAATTACAGAAATGGCAACTTCATTAAATGAATTAAATCTGTTATGTTATTGATATTACTTCTCTTATTCCATTGAGTTTTATTATGTCCATGTGAACCCCTTCCTTGGAGCTGTGACTTGATGTGAATAAACCATTCCCTCTTTCTCTCTTTTTTCCTGGCCATCTCTGTCTAAAGGTTCCACACACACACCTCCCACATACACACTCATAATACATAATGAACATGTGCAAAATTTTCTTTGTGGCAAAGGCCGGCAAACTGACTGAACGCATGGGAGCACGCGCAAGGGAAAGGAAGCCGCCTCCCCGGCCCTGACCAATCAGTGTCACGCTTTCACCACAACAGCAGCGGAACGCCGCCTGCCAGACGCTGACATCGCAATTTGCATACCACCCAATGACCCGAGGTTCTTCAGGTGGCGACAGCCTCTGATCATTCGCCCACTTACCTCGAACATTACTCTCTCTCTCTCTCTCTCTCTCTCTCTTGTGGTCCTGAGATTTTTTAAATCGACACTGTTTTCCACGGGATTTTTGTGTTTTGTTTTGGGGGGGGTTTCTTTGGTTTTGTTTTGTTTTTGTTTTTTTTCATCTGCCTCTAGTCTTGACCTCAATGCTGCTGGCCAGCAACAAGAAGGCCTATATAGTCAGTCTACCCATTTCATGTACCGTGTGTGTGTACTGAGAGAGAGAGAGAGAGAGAGAGAGAGAGAGAGAGACGCACGTCATGTAACTATACAATCAAAATACTTAGCTGCCCAACGATACTGGACCGACAAGAGTCGACACTTGTACCACTGACTAACTGACTGCCTGGGGCGTCGGCTACCTGTGTTACCCACAGCGACCAGTACAGACAGATGAACAGCATTCATCCCCCCCCCCCTCCCCCGCCCCGCAGTCCCCCTCCCTGCCGCCTTGTCTGCCCCCCACACCCCTCCTCCGCAACTCTCTTCCCCACCCCGAACTGACCCCCACCTCCCACTGACATCAGGCTGTTGTGCTGTTCTCACAGTATGCCAGCGGTACGTGTTCGTGGTGGGGTCGTTATCTTGACGTCGACTGGATCCCCAGAACGCCTGAGGCGGATCACTGTATCACGCTGCACTCCCAATGGCAACTTAACATGCCCCACTCCCCCACTCCTTCAGCAACTAAACAAACCCCTCCCGTACCCCCCACCAACACACACACACACACACAATATTACCAAACGAAAATGCACACGTGCGCGTGCGCACACTTACACACATTACACAGCTTGAACCAAAAATGAGCGGAGGAGCAAAGGAAAGAAAAACATCACTACAAGCTCCGGCTTGATGCTGCTCTGTGTGTTCGCTATGTCTTCAAATGCCTTTTGCTTTTGGGAATAAAGTCATGTTTACACCAAAAAAACACATCAGACAAACAAAGCGAGTAAACAACCATGTCAAGCATACAAAGCGACTGCTTTTGAAGGTGTGTGACCATCACTGCTATGGTCTCTGAACAAGTCAGCTGGACTTCAGCAACTTTCACTTTCTTCTCTGTTTCATCCTGTGTGGATTCTTTCTTTCTCTCTCTAACTGTGCACATTTATGAACTTAATACTGTACAGGCAAATAGATAATACTAAAAATGTATCTGAGACAAAAACACAAAAAAAAACTAAACAAAAAAACCAACATTAAAAAAATGTGCAAAATATAAAAATGTCCACAATGTGAACATTATATCAAGTAAGTATAGACAAAATCAATTCACCAAAGACAAAGCAAAACAACAGTGGAATGTTGGGTATTCTGGATTTTGTCACATCTAACTAACTACTTAATTGTTGTCCAGCTTCAGGTGAAGCTGAAAGAAATGAGGTTGGGACAGGTACACAAAGGAAAACCTGGTGGCCTCACAATGACAGCATAGAGATCTGACAGGCTGACCAGGCAGTCCACCTACATCCTCCATCACTAATGACAATGCCCCACTTGTGTCCTGTTGTGTACAACATCTGACTTATGGTAAGCTAATGGTATTAGTGGGGAAACTGTTTTCTCCTCTTCACAGTGACTTGCATTTCCAGAGCCAATACCATGAAACTCCTTTTGACACAAAGACATCACAGCCTCATTTAACAGGGTATAAAAACAAACAAAATAAAAAATAAACATCTGAGGAGGTTTGGGGAAAATGAAGTAGCATTTTACATGAAATGATTGTGAATTTTTAACTTGGTTTGAAAAGGTTTGTGAATTTTTAGTCAAACTGAACAGATCAGCAATACGAAGTAATAGGCTTTTCAGTGTACATGTGGCACTTGTTATTTCAAAAATTTCTTAATGAAATAAATAACAAAAACTGGGTGAGGAGGGTGACCACATTGGGCGCAAAGACGTACTTTGAAAAACAAAAATTGTTGGTGAAATCTTTAATTTTCCCTTTTGACCCAACAAATACCTCATGGTAACAAGTACCACACCTTGCAGATTCATCCACTGTGCTCTATAGCATCTGAACTTTGTAGTTTTCAAGACCAGTGAGAAACAAGGAGCTAAATAGGACTATTCAGCTCTGTAGTGAGATAGGTCACTCCCCCCTCCCACCTTCACAGGTTACTGATGGCCTGAACCCCTTGATACATAACCAGTGTCAGGTTCCCCCTCTTAACAGCAGCAGATTTACACTCCTGCTCAGCCAGGTCCAGTTACAACTATATTATCCCTTCAGATTCCCTGATGACCTGGTGTACATTCTTCCTTTATGTCCTTTGACACTGGGTATCAGTTATATTTGTCATTACAGGTGCTTACTTTATACTAATAGCAGTGGAAACCTCTATAGATTTAGTTTAACCCATTAAATACTTATCATGCAATGCATATTTTCCATGTTGGTTTAAGATCTTGTAGCCTTTTATGGCCATAGGGGAATGTATTCATATTGACTGTGGATAGGGGTTGGCATAGGAAGGCAGGGCCCAATCCTCTCCTGCCACTTTTAACGGCCTTCCCCAAGCAGGGCCTTAAACTCTGGTCACTGGGGAACATTGGATCAGAAGCCAGAGTTCAAACCCAGGTGTCTGACCAGTAAGCCATGGGTACTGTGACAGTGTGTGCCGGGCCTTGTGGTCAGTCATGGCCCAGTAGCCAGTGAAACCTACAGGGCGTGAAGATCATCCATTGTCTGCCCAGCCAGGTCCGTTTGCCCAGCCAAGCACATCAGCCTCCAATACAAAGCTATTGTACATAGCTAATGGGGTGAGACAAAAGCTGCCATCACAAACCTCCCACCCACATGGAGATGAGACT
>NC_134878.1:40360328-40459531 GCF_041734735.1 Babylonia areolata
CATGTTCAGTCACAAACCACTTAAGTGGGTGAAGACCCAACTGTGCTTCTGCATTTATTAGTTTACACGCAGATCTCTGAAGCAAATAACATTAACCTGACCTTAGTTAATACCAACATAATTACCTGCAGACAAGAGTAATAATTAATTTTCTGCTTGTGGATCAGGTCAAAGGTCTGGGGGTTATGGGTGGGGAGGGAGGCACGTCCATTCAGCAAGATCCTGACAGGTGCAACAGCTGAGTGGTGAAAGCATGGGACTTTCAATCTGAGGGTCCTGGCTTCAAGTCTTGGTCATGGCGCCTGGTGAGTTAGAGGTGGAGATTCATCCAGTTGCCAGGTCATCAGATGTGCAGCACCTTCTCATGGGTGAACACCACTAGTGTGTATATATGCATCTAGAAGATCAACTAAAAACGTTAAAGATCCAATAATTCATGTCAGTATTTGGTGGGTTATGGAGAGAAGAACTTACCCTTCACAGACTAGGCAGTTACAGCCCACAAGTTCAGTTCTGTTCAGTTGCTCAAGGATGCGTCACTGAGTTCAGACAAATCCATGTATCCTACATATACGCTAAGCAGATGGCTGACCAGTCAGGCATTGAGGAGAAAAATAAATGAATAAAAAATATAACCCATGAACACAGAAGAAGAAGAATTCGCAAGGTACAGAAAGGAACAATTATTAAGTGTGTGTGTGTGTGTGTGTGTGTGTGTGTGTGTGTGTGTGTGTGTGTGTGTGTACTTGTACACATGCACAAGACTAGTACATGTTCATGAGTTCACATTTATGCATCCTCATGAATGCATGTGTGCAAGCATAATGCATGTGTATTAGCACATGAATGTGTAATGTAAGTTGTGAAATGTTAGGATGTACACGTTCATTTGTTGGATTGTTTTAAATTTGGGCTTCTTGACTGTTTACTGTTCCTTTTTTGACTCACTTGTGTAAACATAGTCCACATGTCTCTGTCTGTCCATCTGTGTGTGTTTGTCTATGGTAAACTTTTAACAATTTCATTTCTACTGAAATTATCTATTGATACCAAATTTGGAATAAAGGTATTTGAAAAAAAAATCTTTACATTCATACCAATGACAGGTTTAAGTCCTCTGGATTAAGCCATATTTCTGGATCACAAACAATTTATTTCGTTGAAGCTCTGATCCAAAAAAATTGTTTGGGCTCTTCCCAGTTAGCTGCCCAAATTTTCTTTTGGTGTTTAAAGACAGCAGGACATCATTTTTCTCGTTTGCCATTAAAAGAAAAGAAATACAAATTCTGGACAAAACACGTGGTATGACAATAACTGAACCTTAACATGTTTATTGCATATGAACTATCTAAAGAGTGTACTGAATTAACTAGAATGAACATTAGAAATTATTATATAAAAAAATATTTAAATTTTTTTTTTTTTTTTTATATAAAAAGATGGCACCTTTGATGCAGACCTTGCTCAGTTTTAGTAAACCTAGTATATACCGATCTGCACAGATCTGAGATAAAGTAACATTTTGAGGTATGCCTGATAATCGATAAAAATCCTATCAAAATAACATTATTTAAATGTTGTTATCACCTCAAATTATCTACATAATGTGCTGTAAAAACCAGTTTTGGATGATTGTGGTCAGATTCGTTTTGGCTCAGTGGTATTTTGGTAATCTTGCTTCTGAGATTTAATTTGATGGTTTAATCCGCTCCAACACTTCTTTTTTTCCAGCCTTAAAATATTAAATACAGAACACATTCTTAACAATTTTATCTCTCTCTCTTTTTCCCCCCTCATGATTCCTTTATTGGATAAAGTGCGAATCACAAGTGAGTCTTGAACTGTGTTGAAGGCCTTGCCTCTCTCTTATCATTTTGTTTCCTTTCTGCTATTACACATCAATTTTCACAGACTGCAATGTAATAAAACTTGTTTTCTTCTTTTTTCTTTGCTTTGCTTGGTGATTTGTTCATTTATTCATGCAGTGTACACAAAACAACACATCATTAACTTTACTCATGCTGTCACACACACCCATTCTGATTCACAGAGAGTGGTCTAAGACTCATCTATTAAACATAAAATGATTTTTAAAAAATTCAATTCAAAATCAGGTGAAATATTCTAAATGGGTTATCTGAAGATAGGATAGGAAATCTGTACACAGCATATAGACAGAAGACTGTGACACAAGGTTTGTAAGAGTTTCTGTGAATTTGCATCACATACTGTCTCAACTGGCAATCTTTTCCAGGGTTCTGTAATTCAGGCTCAAGCCAAGTTAGCATGGAGACTGGAAAGAAGGAATCTGATCCAGCTTATCATCATCTCTGAGATACAAGGTCCACCACTAACCCAGCCCTCTCCCATCTACATCAGCCTTCTCTGTGGGGTTTTCTGACAGACATAGGTACTGGAAATTTCTCTAAGAATGTCATGTCTTTCCTTTACATTAAAATATACAAAACAACAATAACAACAACTAAAATAAATAAATAGATAAAACAGTTGTGTATATATATATATATATATATATATATATATATATATATATATATATATATATATATCATTAAGTTAATATCTTTAAACACCTTTTGAAATTTAATGCTTTATGCAACTAAATCAATATGTGAGAGTGTTTTCTCTAACACTGAAGTTAAAACTAAAATCATAGAAGTTTTAGTATAATGTGCTCCTTAACCTATTCAACCCTGGGGTGTTTACAGCCTCAGCAGGCTTCCAGGGTTTTAAGACAGTCAGTGTTTGGGGATGGTTCCCCAAGGCCAACTAGCCCCCAAGGTTGCAGCACTGAGAGCTAGTGCAATCTTGCCTCTTAGTGTGAGTCTTAATCCTTCACAAGAGACTAAGCTGCAAATGACTTCCTATTGCATTGGAGAAACCACTCATCATCAAATGAATGTCAGTCTTATATATATAACTTTGTGTATTGTTTTCTGGGTTTCATATTTCTTCTTCATTACAATTCTTAATGATTTTCCTCATTTCAATACAGAGACGGACATTTTTAAAGAACAACGACTGCTGGCCCTTGAACAACTACTACTTTCACTTAAGAGAACAAAACAAAAATCTAAACATAAAGCATAGTGCTCTTGATGAAACCATCAGCACAAACTTATACAAAACTTTAACAAAATCAAACCCATCCTGCATATGACTGTGTCCCCTTCTGAAAAGATCTTCCTTGACAATTTGACTTTTATATAAGTTAGTAACTCTTTCAAGTGCCTATTTTTCCAGAGTGCTGCAAGTGCCAGCTCAGCATCCTGCCAGGCATGGCCCACAGCACTGCTGTGTATTCACAGCACAGGGCCAGCCTCCAACAGCTCCCTTCCAGAAGTTCCACATTCCTCTCTTTGGACTCAGTACCAATAGGAAATGCTGCTATCTGCATGGAGCAGTTAGAGGATATGGCTTCCTTTCCTTCGTCCTCTCTGTCTGGGCTATTTAATTTTTATACCACTATCTACACCAGGTTATTTCTATCACTATCTACAGGATAATTTATCTCAGCTATTCAGATAACTATCTACCAAATAACTGTATCTGGGCAATTTATATAACGATCCACTTGATAATTGCAGCAATTGTCAGTATTATTCATTAAGTTTCATTCTGATTTAGACAAAGCTTCCCGATCTCCCATGTCTATCTGTTTATCCATTACATTTTCTGTTCAACCAAATTGTTCTTCAACTGTATTCACAGTCTCATGATAGTGAGTAAAGATGTCCTTTTCTTTTAAACACAAACTGTACATAATTTTGGATTTGCATTTTAAAAGAAAGAATGTGTGTGTGTGTGTGTGTGTGTGTGTGTGTGTGTGTGTGTGTGTGTGTGTGTGTGTGTGTGTGTGTGTGTGTGTGTGTGTCTGTCCATCTGTCTGTGTGTTTTATATTCAAGCATGTTCTCCCTTTTGAACAGTATACTCCAAACTTATATTTTGACCAAATGCTTTGTTCTGATTCAACACAAGAAAGCAGACATAATACTATAATATCCTCAGCAAGGGGTGGATGTAAGAAAGACTTCCTTAATCTACAGCCTTTAGACTGTTCCTCTCCAGCCGCCTCTCCTCTCCTTGCCAACAACCCACTGGTCTGGGGCATTTGTTTGGACTTCTGAAGACAGTGATATACCCACCCAGTGCAAGTGGAATGCAATACAGAACAAATGGTATTAGGTTCTCTAAGAAATCTCAACAGTGTTTTTTTACTCTATGGCACAAACTCAACAATCCTTCAAGAGAGACACTAAACTGTGGGCTTTGTATGCTCTTAACTTCCTTAGTTATAAGCAATTTTTCTTCTAAAACACACACACACACACACACACACATATATACATATATATAAACTGTTTTTATTTCCTCTATCTCTCTTCCAAACCACCTGTTGTGGAACAAATTTAATTACACATGAGCGTGCACACACACACTCGCTGAACATAATGTATACACATACATAACATACTGTGCATGTTGTGTGCACACACACAAACACACACACACGTTATGCACACCGGGCAAAGGGCAACACACACACACACACACACACACACACACACACACACACACACATACATACACACCTGTCCCAGGTGGATGGTAAGATTGACTTGGTTGTACTGCACGCCTCTTGACAAAGGAGGACTCTGCCACCATCTCTCTGTGCCGTCCGTGGCGTACTTTGGCCTGTGGTCCTGCTGGCTGATGCCAGGGTTGCAGTAGTCACACAGCTGGCCGCGGATCACTTCTCTCGTCGTTTGATCCTCGCTCCCTGTAGCTCCTGTCAGACGGCAAAATAATTCGTTTGGATACCCCTCACCACATGTGGCTGTCGCCGATATGTTTCTTCCCTGCGCCAAGTTGAAGTAAGGCGGTGTCAGTACTGCTGCTTTAACAGTCACTGCCAACAGCAAACAGCACAGTGTGTAGAAACCAAAAAACCGCGCCATGGTCAGTCGTACTGTGATGGGAGAGAAACTCTCCCGACTAACCATCTCTGCACTCACTGCTTGTCTGACGAGAAAAGATGAATTCGGCACAGAAGCCGGCGTGAGGGGGTCAAGTGGGCTTGCCCTCTGCTGGGTTGGCGCATTTATCCCAGAGAGGGGTGAAAGGATGCATAGCGCTCTTCAACACAGTTTGTTTCCGCGTGGTCGCAGAGTTAATGTGACAAGTGACGTATAACGACGGACTGAAATATGATCCCTGTTCATGGAAGAGCTCTTTGGCACACAGATCTTCGAAGATTTACACAGGTACGGTAATCCGATATACCCTGGTTTATGTTGTGGTTTGGCCGACTGCAAAACTCCATGAACTCCCAGTTGTGGTACACGCCCTCAGCAGCACATTGTACGGGGGTGGGGGGGGGGGGGGAGAGATGGGAGAAGGGGGCAATGGGGAGTGAGCTGAGTGTGGTGGAGGAAAGGAGAAGGCAGGAAAGTTGTCGACAAGATTCAAAGAGGAAAAAGCTGAAAGCAGTTCACCACCCAAACCCCACCCCAGTCCCAGTCCTTCACGGAGCGGGCTGGACGTGCGTGGCAGCGCTCAGCCATTGTTACATATTGTGTGCTGTTGAGTGCTTGCAGGTAACCAGCTTAGCAAAGCCTGCACGAACCGTTGAAAGTTAGACTGGAACTGGATACTCTGTCGGCATCGGAAGAAAAATCGCACGAGCACTATGCCTAAATCATACGCGCGCGCGCGCGCGCACACACACACACACACACACACACACACACACACTGATGAATTTTTGCTGGAATATCGTCGCAGTATGAGAAAACGAGCGCAGAAAAACGCATGTTGTTCGCGGACCGCAGACGGAATTATATTTTTGAGCCAGGCCGCCGGTTTGGTTTGAAGACCACATTCAATAAAAGATTGAACATAGAGAAAATATTCTTATCTTTGCCCATGCCAACATGTTGTGTGTGTGTGTGTGTGTGTGTGTGTGTGTGTGTGTGTGCCGGTGTGCCGTGTGTGTGTGAGAGAGACAGAGAGAGAGAGAGATTTATTTCTGTATCATGTAATTATGTAACATGGAATGCCTTTTAGTTTTCCATTATTTACTCAAGGAAAGCGTTATTTTGTTCTGTGTATGATTGTCTTTGGATTCAAGAAAGAAAGATAATCTCGTTCAGTATCTTCCACTGTTGCTTCCTAATTGGAATTTTACTTTTTCCAAAATACACTATGCTGTTCTATTTTTTGTCTCCATATCCCTCTCCCTGCACCCCAACCCCCACCTCACATCTCTCTCTCTCTCTCTCTCTCTCTCTCTCTTTCTTCAAAGACATATAGGCCTATATATGAAGCATTGAAGAGATTGCGAAATGTTACGTCGTGAATGTTGTTGAACATCTGTGTTAGCTGCTTTAAGTCATAAGTTTTTGGTTTGTGTTGTAGACTTCATGTGTCGTGAATGTTGTTGAACACTCTGTGTTAGCTGCTTTAAGTCACAAGTTTTTGGTTTGTGTTGTAGACTTCATGTGTCATGTTAATTTAATTTATCTTTCTTTAATGTTACCCCTTTAAGTAAGGGGCTATGGCCTTTATCTGAATAACAAATTGTCATCTTTATCTCCCTCTCTTTTTCTCCGTGTATATTTTGGCCATTTTTCCTTCTATGGGCCCTGTAAATAATGTTTGGGGGTACACTGGTGTGCTTCAAACGGCGCTATATCCTCATTTTATCATCACACAGTTGATTTCTAATGTCTATAGAAAGAAATAACAATGGACTATTCAGTCTATAAATGACATAAAAATTGGATTCGTGCCGTAATAGCTTGTCACGTGATCAAATACTCAAGTGTTTTTGGGCAGCAACAATTCTCTACTTTTGCCAATGAGCTGGTTTGATACAGCATCGGGGCTGTTTGGACGTGGAACACTGACTGATGGAGGCGCTGAAATGTTGGCGCTTTGCAGCTGTCTGCATGTCATCATAGTTCAGTTTTTTACGCTCCTTAACATAAATATGTCTGGTGACAGTTTGTTGGAGCGCCAGACGTGCTCGGCCTGTCGTTCTCGACGCTTGGCGGCCCTCAGTTTATCAATCATCCAGGGACGGTCAGTAACAAGTGACAAGGCGAGTGGAGAGAGGAGCATGCTTATCCAGTATCTGACGGAGGCGGGTGTTGTCAGAGGAGATGAGTTTGAGTCAATTCCATCCATGAAGGATTTCATGTCAGCCTGGAATACCTCAAGGTTAACCATCTTTGTGTTCCGTGATGTAACAAAACGTTTTGGTCGCTTCAGTCTCCTAAAAGGGATGTCATAAAGAATTGCCATGTGATCAGCAAGAGCCAAGTCTATGACCTTAAACTGGGGAGTGTGAATGTTCTCTCAAACCACAAGCCAGTCGAGTGTGACCATGTTTATGGGTTGGTTCACATATTAGCTGTTTTAACCCTTGGTCGTGAAGTAGAGTACACAACCATAGTATACCTGAACTGCTGGTCTGTTCGTAATGAAGGTTAAAAGCACCAGTTAAAACTAAGTCTCCTGCTTCTAGGTTGTATTTATCAAGGAGATTAGAAAACTCAGTAATAAAAGTCTGGGTGTTACATTTATTGTGTCGACTAGGTGGGGGTCTATATACGCATATGATATGGCACACGGAACTATTGCACTCAACCCTTAATGCTACACCCTCAAATGATGTATAATCGAGAGGTTTGAATGTTCAGATATCCTGAATATGGCTTCTCATAATGGTTGCAATACCGCCTCCCTTCCTAACTTGTCTAGAGAATGATTTCAGTTTGTACCCTTGCGGCGTAAGCTGCGCTATATATGATTCGTCTCCCTGCTCATACAACCAGGTCTCAGTCAGTATGGCGATGTCAAAAGCATGGTCAACAATCACATCGTGAATAAAAGCAGCTCTTCCACCGCACAGAATTCTCAATCACACAACTTAACCTCTTCCACTGCACAGCACTCTCATCCACCCCACTTCCCCTCTTCCACCCCCACTCCACTCTCATCCACCCCACATCCCCTCTTCCACTCTCACTCCACTCTCATCCACCACACTTTACCTCCTCCACCACACTCCACTCTCATCCACTGCACTTCCCCCTCTTCCACCACACAGCACTCTCATCCACCCGACTTCCACGCTTCCACTACACAGCACTCTCATCCACCCGACTTCCCCGCTTCCACAACACAGCACTCTCATCCACCCGACTTCCACGCTTCCACAACACAGCACTCTCCTCCAGCCCACTTCCCCCTCTTCCACCTCACTCGACCCTCATCCACCCCACTTCCCCCTCTTCTACCACACAGCATTCTCATCTACCCCACTTCCCCCTCTTTTACCACACAGCATTCTCATCCACCCCACTTCCCCCTCTTCTACCACACAGCATTCTGATCCACCCCACTTCCCCCTCTTCTACCACACAGCACTCTCATCTACCCCACTTCCCCCTCTTCTACCACACAGCACTCTCATCTACCCCACTTCCTCCTCTTCTACCACACAGCATTCTCATCTACACCTCTTCTACCACACAGCACTCTCATCCAACCCACTTCCCCCTCTTCCACCACACAGTAGTCTCATCTACCCCACTATCCCCTCTTCCACCACACAGCACTCTCATCTACCCCACTTCCCCCTCTTCCACCTCACAGCACTCTCATCTACCCCACTTCCCCCTCTTCCACCACACAGCACTCTCATCCACCCCACTTACCCTCTTCCACCACACCCCAATCTCAACTCCACTTCCCCTTTTCCACCACACTCCACTCTCATCCACCCCACTTCATCCTCTTCCACCACATTCCACTCTTATCCACCCCAATTTCCCCTCTTCCTCCACACTACACTCTCACCCACCCCACTTCCGCCTCTCCCACTACTCTCCACTCTCATCCATCCCACTTCCCCCTCTTCCACCAAACTCCACTCTCAACCACCACACTTCCCCTCTTCCACCACACAGCACTTTCATCCTTCCCACTTCACCCTCTTCTACCACATTTCACTCTCATCCACTCCACCTTTCCCTCTTCCACCCCCACTCCGCTCTCATCCACCACACTTTACCTCTTCCACCATACCCCACTCTCATCCACTGCACTTCCCCCTCTTCCACCATGCTCCAAACTCATCCACCCGACTTTCCCACTTTCACCACACAGCACCCTCACCCACCCCACTTCCCCCTCTTCCACCACACTCCACTCTCACTCACCTTACTTCTACCTCTTCCACCCCCACTCCACTCATCCACCCCACTTCCCCCTCTTCCACCACACTCAACTCTCACCCACCCCACTTCACCCTCTTCCATCACACAGCACTCTCACCCACCCTACTAATACCTCTTCCACCCCAACTCCACTCATCCACCCCACTTCCCCCTCTTCCACCACACTCAACTCACCCACCCAACGTCCCCCTCTTCCACCACACTCCACTCTCATCCCTTCCACTTTCCCCTCTTCCACCACACTACTCTCTCATTCACCCCACATGCTCCTCTTCCACCACAATCCACTATCACCCACGCAACTTCCCCCTCTTCAACCACACTCCACCCTTATCCGCCCCAATTTCCCCTCTTCCACCACACTAGACTCTCATCCACCCCACTTCCCCCTCTTCAACCACACAGCACTCTCATCTACCCCCACTCCCCCCTCTTCAACCACACAGCACTCTCATCTACCCCCACTCACCCCTCTTCAACCACACAGCACCCTCACCCACCCCACTTCCCCCTCTTCCACCACACTCTACTCTCACTCACCCTACTTCTACCTCTTCCACCCCCACTCCACTCATCCACCCCACTTCCCCATCTTCCACCACACTCAACTCTCACCCACCCCACTTCACCCTCTTCCATCACACAGCACTCTAACCCACCCTACTAATAATACCTCTTCCACCCCAACTCCACTCATCCACCCCACTTCCCCCTCTTCCACCACACTCAACTCTCACCCACCCAACGTCCCCCTCTTCCACCACACTCCACTCTCATCCCTTCCACTTTCCCCTCTTCCACCACACTACTCTCTCATTCACCCCACATGCTCCTCTTCCACCGCAATCCACTATCACCCACGCAACTTCCCCCTCTTCAACCACACTCCACCCTTATCCACCCCAATTTCCCCTCTTCCACCACACTAGACTCTCATCCACCCCACTTCCCCCTCTTCAACCACACAGCACTCTCACCCACCCCACTTCCCCCTCTTCAACCACACAGCACTCTCATCTACCCCCACTCCCCCCCTCTTCCACCACACAGCATCGCATCCACCCCACTTCCCCCTCTTCAACCACATTCCACTCTCATCCACACCACTTCCCCATCTTTCACCACACTCCACTTTCATCCACCCGACTTCCCCTCTTCCACGAGACAGCACTCTCATCTAACCCTCTTCCCCCTCTTCAACCACGCAGCACTCTCATCCACCCCACTTCCCCTCTTCCACCATACAGCACTCTCACCCACCCCACATCCCCTCTTCCACCACACAGCACTCTCATCCACCCCACTCCCCCCTCTTCCACCACACAGCACTCTCATCCACCACACTTATTCTCTTCTACCACACTCCAATCTCAACCCCACTTCCCCCTCTTTCACCACACTCCACTCTCAACCACCACACTTCCCCCTTTTCCACTACACAGCACTCTCATCCACCCCACTTCCCCCTCTTCCACTACACAACACTCTCATCCACACCACTATCCCCTCTTCCAACACACAGCACTCTGATCCACCCCACTTACCCTCTTCCACCACACAGCACTCTCACCCACCCCACTTCCCCTCTTCCACCACACAGCACTCTCATCCACCCATGTTTAAAAAATTCAATTCTTTTGGGGCAGAGCAGGTAGGATTCAGGTCGGGCCATTCCGTTTTTGACCATATATTTACATTTCATTCATTGACAGATATATTCTTGATAAAACAAAAAAAAAGAAAAAAAAAAAGAAAAGGTTATACTGTGTGTTTATAGATTATGAAAAAGCATTTGTTCTTGTTGATCGTGCTCTCCTATGACAAAAGTTAATAAATCACGGTGTGAGTGGTAGGATTTTGAACGTTATTCAGGATATTTACAAGAAGGCAAAGTCGTGTGTGCATTGGAAAAATAACTATTCAGATTTCTTCAATTGTAAGAGTGGGGTGAGGCAAGGTGAAAATTTATCTCCTCTGTTGTTTGCTGCATACCTTAATGATATGAAAGAATTTTTATCAGAATGAATGAGTGGTTTGAATAGTGTCCGAGACATGGGCACCATGTATACTGATTTTGATGACAGACAGATTGACATATTATATAAGATGTTTATTTTGCTTTATGCAGATGACACTGTTATATTAGCCGAATCACCCACAGATCTGCAAGAAGCATTAGACGCTTTGTCAGATTATTGTAGATTATGGAAATTAAAGGTAAATGCTTCGAAAACTAAAGTTGTAATATTTTCTAGAGGAAAAGTCCGTAAACTGCCAACATTTAAATTTAACGGTGAAAATCTTGAGATAGCATATGATTTTCGGTATCTTGGCATGAAATTCAATTATAATAACAGTTTCAAGCCAGTGCAGAAAGACTTGTATGAACGCACTGCAATGGCCATATTTTGTTTATTAAAGAAATGTCGTAAATTAATGTTAACCATTGATGTTCAATAATTATTAGAATTATTTGAGCAAACTGTTGTACCAATTATATTATACGGCTTGGAGATTTGGTGCCCTCAAATGTGTGAGCTAGCCAACAAGCTCCAGATTAAATTTTATAAGATGATTCTGAAATTACGGAAGGCTACTCCTACACATAATATGGTCTTAGGTGAACTTGGACAGTATCCTCTTAAACTTACAGCAAAATGCCGACTGCTTAATTTTTGGTACAAGCTGACAGACCAAGAAAACAAAAATAAGCTCTCTAGTGTGATGTATAGATTTTTATTTCAGTTAACAGAAAGAGCCATTTACAAATCTGATTATTTAATGTATATCAAAAGTCTACCTAATGACCTAGGATTGAGTGGACTCTGGACTGAACACTGTGGCATGCGTCCTTCATACGATGAATTTAAGTCTATAATAAAGCAAAGGTTGAGAGACCAATATATGCAGACCTGGAGTGCATAAATTAAAAAAAATGAATTGTATTATAACTACAGAATATACAAAGAAAATTTTCAGTTGGAAAAATATATTACAATTCTCCCAGATAATTACAGAACTATAGTTATGAAGTTTAGAACTCTCAATCACAATTTATCCATCCGGGAAGGAAGATTCTTATGTACTGACAGAAATGAGAGGGTTTGTAGAAAATGTAATTCAGGTGAATTGGGAGACGAATTCCATTACGTCTTTAAATGCTCGTTCTTTTCAGACACTAGAAAAGTATTCTTAAAACTTTTTTTTTATTGTAAACGTCCGAACACACTGAAATTCAGTACACTGTTTAATACTCCGAAGGAAAAAATGTTGTTGAAGCTGGCAAATTTTTTTGAAAATTATTGAATCTGTGCGATAATTTTGATGTTCTTATTCTTTTTTCGTATGTCAGGTTAACAATACTAAATGATTCAAGAAATATATTTCCTTTTTTTTTTACTCCTTATATTGTGCCCCCCCCCCCCCCCCCCCCCCCCGCCCCCCCCTTTTTTTTTCTCTCATTTTCTCTATCTCTCTTCTTCTTCGTGCGATGGCACGTCTCGAGGATGTGGGCCTGTTTTTCTCTTGTGTTTCCATGTTCCCAAATAGGGTTTATCGGATTAAAAATGATTTTGAACCTTTGAACCTTTGAACCCCACACCATCCTCCTCAGCCCCTACACTTCCACCCCACTTCTCAACACACTCAACCCTCTTCCACTCACCCCGTCCCTCCTCCACCCCACTCCTCTCCACCACCGAACTCCACCCCACTCTCCTTCTTCATCCCACTCCCCCTCATCCACCCCACTTCCACTCCTCAACTTAGTCCCCCTCCTCCACTCCACTCTCCTCCACCGCCACCCCAATCCGCATCCTCTCCCTCAAATCGCCCCACTCCCCCTCCACCAGCTCATCCACCCCACTCTACCACCCCACTCATCCTCTTCCACCTCACTCCCCCTTCTTCCACCCCACTTCAGCACCTCCACCCACTGCTCCCTCCTCCACATGTCTCCTCCCTCCTCTCCCAGACTCCACAACCACCCACTGCTCCCTCCTCCACCCCTTCCTCTTCCACCCCATCTCCACTCCTCTCACCCATCGCCCGCTCATTACTCCTCCACCCCTGTCCTCCTTTCCCCACCCCACTCCTCTGTTCTCCACCCAACTCCACTTTCCTGCACCCATTCTACCCCCCACCACTCAACTCCCCCACCTCCACTCCACTCCTCTCTCCTCCAACCAACAGCTCCTCCAATCCATTCAACCACCCTACTCCATCTCCTCCACCCCACTCTACCATCCCACTCCCCCTCCTCTACCCCACTCCTCTCTCCTCCAACCAGTTCTTTCCTCCTCCACCCCTCCACCCAACATCTCACTCCTCAACCCAGCACCCTACACCTCCACCCTCCTCCACTCCACTTTCTTCCATCCCAATCCTTTCTCCCCCACCCCACTGCCCCTCCTCCACCCCACTCTACCACCTCATTTCTCTGTGTGTGTGTGTGTGTGTGTGTGTGTGTGTGTGTGTGTGTGTGTGTGTGTGTGTGTGTGTGTGCCTGCTTGCATGCATGCATTTTTTGCTGAAGTAGCACAATTAAGAATGTGCTAACACTTACCTTATATTCAGTTGTTCAGTAACTTTTGAAGTGTTTCAAGCAGACAGCACATGTGCACCTTTGGATAATCAATGTGAATGTATTTGCACAGTAGTGTTCACAGGTGCATGCATGCATTTTCATTGGAAGGTGTATAAATATTCTGTGATGTAGTGTAATAATGTTGCCAGATGTAATAATAATAATACGAGGGTCATTCAATAAATAAGGTGAATTTTTCGGTATAAGGACTTATAATACAGATAGAAGCTTACTTTAAAAAAAAATTTTTTTGTTTGTTTTTTTGTTTTACTTCTTTTTCACATGGATTTAATTTGTTTTGCAGATTAAAAAAAACTTTGAGAGTTTTGGCGATTAACAAAGATGGCCGACCAAGAAGCATGCTCCAGGATTGAACAGCTGTCAGTTATCAAGTTTTTGGTTGCTGAAGGGTGCAAACCAGTTGAAATTCATAGGAGAATGTCAACTGTGTATGGTGCCACATGTTTCAGCCGAAAAAATGTCTACAAGTGGGCTAAATTGTTTAAAGAAGGACGGAGCAGTGTTGAGGATGAAGACAGGCCTGGAAGGCCTACAGAAGTGAGGTCTCCTGAGGTGATCGAATCAGTCAGTGACCTCATTCAGTCTGACAGAAGGGTGACAGTGGATGACATTGCAAGGACTTTGAGCTTATCTGTTGGGACAGCACACAAAATTGTCCATGATGACCTTGGCTACTCGAAGGTCAGCTGCCGGTGGGTGCCAAAGATGCAAGGCCTCACACAGCAGCCCGAACGGTGCAGACCATCAACGAGCTGGGCTGGGAACTGCTCCCTCATCCCCCTTACAGCCCAGACCTTGCCCCTTCAGACTTTCACCTGTTTGGTCCCTTGAAAGCGTTCACGAGAGGCACGAAGTTTGAAAGTGACGATGAAGTCAGAAGTGTTGTGAGCGACTGGCTGAGACATCAGTCTAAAGATTTTTACGCTGAGGGAATACGGAAGCTTGTGCACAGATGGGAAAAGTGTGTGACAGTGCTGGGAGACTACGTTGAAAAAAAAGAAAAAAAAGTAAGCTTCTATCTGTATTAGAAGTCTTTATACCGAAAAATTCACCTTATTTATTGAATGACCCTCGTAATAATAATAATGGATACTTATATAGCACACTATCCAGAAATCTGCTCTAGGTGCTTTACAAAAACGCTTTGTTAACATAAAACATTACATCTATGTTACATACACACACCAAAATATGACTACACACACACACACACACACACACACACACACACACACACACACACACACTGCGTACATACATTTTAACAATACATGTGTATCTAACAGCTACCCTAACACATACGCACACATAGGCAGGCACAAACTTACATAAACGCACGGGCACACAATACACATTCATATGCATGCATGTAGTTATGTACACATACATAGTCAAGCACAGCTAACGCAAAGGAAGTGGACCTGCCACAATTGAACTTACTGCTGAGGGAAAAGGTGAGTTTTTAGACGAGATTTAAAAGATGCGAGGGAATCAGAATGACGGAGGTTATCAGGGAGCTTGTTCCACGTCTTTGGCGATTGAAACTGAAGAAAACGATCTGTGTCCATAGGTATTACTTCTGACGTGAGGTATCCTGAGAAGTCGAGTATTAGAGGAAGAACGGAGCTGGCGAGACGGGGTATAGATATGGAGGAGTTCAGAAAGATACTTGGGGCCAGATCCATTGACTGCAGAAAAGGTCAGAGTGGATAGCTTATAGTCTATTCGATCAGAAACAGGCAACCAGTGGAGAGACTGAAGGAGAGAAGAAACATGGTCAAATTTAGAAGCTCTGCAAATGAGTCTGGCAGCGTTATTCTGAATTCGTTGGAGTCTGTCTAACAGATATTTGGGAAGGCCGGCCAAAAGAGAGTTGCAGTAATCCAATCTTGAGAGAACCAGAGAGCATACAAGTGTCTTGGTTGCATCGGTTGAAAGATAGTGGCGGATAGAGCTGATTCTACGCAGTTCCAAATAGGCAACTTTACAGATATTCGAAATGTGCTGTTGGAAGGAAAGAGACTGGTCTAGGATTACACCAAGACTGCGAACAGAAGGAGAAAGTGAAACAGGTGTGCTATTGATCAGAACAGAGTCAGGAAAGGAAGGATGTTGACGAAACTTCTTTGGACAGGTTATCATAAATTCAGTCTTATCATCATTTGGTTGCAGCTTGTTGAGAGTCATCCAGTCCTTTATGCCAGCAATGCACTCCTGTGTTCGAGTCACCAGTACACCAAATTCAGCTATGGAAGCCGACTGATAAAGTTGTGTGTCATCAGCAAAGCTCTCATGCGACATCGCATGATGACTGATGACATCCGCCACAGGAGCCGCACACAGCACGAAAAGAACAGGACCTAGGACGGACCCCTGCGGGACACCATATTTTAAGGCAGATACTCTAGAGTATCTACCATTTACACACACTTTCTGTGTACGGTCTGACAGGTAAGACGTGATCAATGCTAGTGCAGTGTCACGAATACCAAAGGAAGTCTTAAGTCTGTTCAAGAGGATAGAGTGGTCGATGGTGTCAAAAGCTGCTGACAAATCTAAGAGAGCGAGAACAGATATCTTATCCTCATCAAATCCCGAAAGCAAATCATTCACTATTCTAAGAAGGGCCGTTTCGCAACTATGACCACGTCTATAAGCTGACTGGTGGGAATTAAGTAAACCATTTTGTTCCAGATGTAGTGTAATAATATTGTCAGATGAGAGAGAGAGAGAGAGAGAGAGAGAGAGAGAGAGAGAGAGAGTGTGTGTGTGTGTGTGTGTGTGTGTGTGTGTGTGTGTGTGTGTGTGTGTGTGTGTGTGTGAGGATAGGGACTGCTGTGTGTCTGTTTGTAAACTAGATGCTGAAGGACAGAGGACAGACAGGAGACCAACAACAGGTATTGAAAGATACAGATACAGACATGTTGTGTAAAAACAAATAAGAAATTCTTTCAGGCAGGACACTTTAGCGTGAAACATACAACAGCTATCAAAAGATACACAGACACAGATAAGTTGTGTGAAGCCAATCAAATGTATTTGTTTGCAAAAGACATGCCAAGAAATTCTTTCAGGCAAAACACTTTAGCGTGAAACATACAACAGGTATCAAAAGATACACAGACAAGTTGTGTGAGACCAGTCAGATTTATTTATTCACAAAAGACATGGCAAGAAATTCTTTCAGACAGGACACTCAAGCGTGAAACATACAACAGGTATCAAAAGATACACAGATACAGATAAGTTGTGTGAAACCTATTTATTCGCAAAAGACATGTCTGGTCATAAAACAAAATGTGACCCACCTAACCCCTCCCGCCTAAAAAAAAAAAGAAAGAAAAGAAATGATGATCATGACATAATACACTGCATGATTTCTTATTTTGAAGTTCCTTTACATATCTTATTCTGAAAGTGTAACACATTACCTTTTTATTCAAATACAAAATTTCAGTTTTGATGTCATATGGATGGATTTTATTGTGGAAAATAGTTTTATGTGGTGTTTGTTCAGATGCTTTTATTGTTGTTTTACAACTTGCACATCATCACTTATGTCAATTTCTTCACTTAGAAAATAAAGTATCACTACAGTTACAGTCACCAAGTTCAATGTTTTCTTATTTTACTTCAAATTTGATGTATATGGAAAACAAAGTAAACAAACAAAACACACACACACAACCTTCTTGGTTTTCGTGTGTTGCTGTAAGACTTGAAATGACAAACCAGTAATAGGCCATTGCATCGATTTTCCAGCAACCAGTTTTATTCTTTAAGTGTTAAAAAAATAATGATATTGTGATGCAAAAACAACAACAAAAAACCATAGTGAATCAATGAATGATTGTATTTTCTTCACATTAAAAAAACAACAACAACACATCACCACATACACAGCTGTCGGTGTCTTCTCGATTTCCTTTGTAGTTTGAAAAAAGCAAACAAGCAAAACACACTTTTCAGTTTTCTTAATAATAATAAAGATAAATCCCACCACATGCCCAGTCATCACTGACTTCTCCATTTCCACTGCACTAAAAAAAATTTTTTTTGTTTTTTTCAATTGACTTGCCAGTACCACAACCGGTTTCCATATAGTAAGCAGCACTGACTGATGAATGGAGAGTTTCCTCTCTTTACTATTTGTTAATCATTTGATGTCCTGGCCTCATTGTTTATTAATTTGAATTTGAAAAACCACCGAGGCAACCATATGTTTGTTCTGTATTGTCCATGTGTTATGTGTGGCTTGTTCAGGATTAAAGAGGCTCTGCCAGTCTTGAATATACGCTAATTTGTGTCTGCACATTTCTTCTGACGTTGCTGCTGTGTGAACATGTCAAATGATCAGTATAAGGTTAGGCCCGGTGTTTTATTTTTCAAGAAGTGTCTGGGATTGTTTCAATGTACCTTTTTGTTTACCTGTGTGCTAGTTGAATTAGTAGCGTGAGCAGCAGACTTGAAATTGTGCACCTTGTGAATGGAGAGTTAGCCCTCTTTACTATTGGTTTCTATAGCGTTTATTATTACTTTTTTGTTTGTTTTTGTTTGTTTGTTTGTTTGGTTGTTGTTTTGTTGTTGTTGTTGTTGGTTGTTTTGTTTTTTTAGAAAAAAGTCAAAATACTGTGACAAATAATAGCTCTTTTTTTTTCTTTTTTTCTTTTTTTTAACCTTTTTATTCAAGATTTTACAAATATAGTGGCAACAATAAGGCATACAAGAAAAAAAGAAAAGAAAAATAAACAAAAATTCAGAAGAAAACAAAAGGAACACTTTTACATAATTTGCCATATATATATATATATATATATATATATATATATATATATATATATAGTCACATAACCTGTATATCTCATGCGTGTTCACATCCACAGTCTCAAACACTCACAAACAAACAAACAAACCAAAAAAAGAAACACACACACATACAAAAAACCCGCATCCAAATCATGCATGCATAATCTATAACCAATGTAAAAAAACAAACAAAAACAAAACCACACACATTCATTTCCAGAATTTCAACAAGGTGAATCTTCATTAATGTTGATGCTCTTAAGTTACAATGTAAAACAAATTAATATATGTATTTTTTATTGTATGGCCTATTTATGCTGTGCAGGAGAATTGTTTTGATCTCAAGAACTGCTCTGACTACTAATAAAGGATAAATATATACTACTGTACAAGAGTGGATTTATCTTTGGTTGTCTATCAGTGGCATGTAGTAAAACCACTATTCTAAATGATGTGTGACACATATTTATGTATGACAAATATTTTTCTAAGTTGTACCGTGCCTTAATTTGATGTAAAAAGGTTTACAGTACTGGTGGTGTGCAATCTTTTCTACATTCATAGAAATAAAATTTAGCTTACAGGATTAAGAAATCTATCATCAGATGAAATTGTTAAGCAATTACCGAACAGAATCATTTCTTCTGTTAATTTTAAGTTTCAAATATGTTGGCATTTTTCGTTCAAAGTCCGTTCAAAAACAGACCAAAAAGAACTTACAAAATCACATCTCCAAAACAGATGTTCGATATCCTCACTTTCTAAGTGGCAGAAGCTGCATGTATCATCTTGCTTAATTCTCATTCTTTTCAGTATTTTGTTTGTTGCTATTATCCTATGAACAAGCCGAACCTGAAACCACTGGAGTCTAACTTCATTATTTTTTAAAATTTTGTGAAATGTAATATCACAGTTTATATCTGTTCGTAACTTATTGCTCCATCTTATGCAACAGTTCGGCTTCGTATAGTTATCGTTCATGATTTCATAGTATGCTTTAGTTCCTTTACTGACAGAATAAATAATCTGCAATGATTTTTTTTAACATCTAAAGCTTTATTTCTTTGTATTCTAAAATAAAACTTATCGCAGTATTTTTTTATAGCCTGGATACAGCCATGATAAGCAATGAAATGCGTATTTACATCATATATTGTCTCAAATTCATTAAAACTGAGGAAGTTGCCATTATTCTGTATAAGGTGGTGGATAAAATAAATACCCTTTTCTGTCCATCGTTTGAACAATACATGCTTGTTTCCAATCTTAATGTTCTCGTTACAAAAAATAGGTTCACTTACAAGTTCTTCTGCGTTTACTATCTTCACTTTGCATTCAAAGATCCTATATGCTACTAAGACATCAACCCAAAAACGATTTACTTTCTCATTTATAGGTAAACAGTTACCATACAGTTCAAGTTGATTAATCATAGGGAACTTGTCTGGGATGATATTTTTCCATTTATGACTGGTTTTTCCAAGCTTTCGAATACAACTAAGTTTTAATCCGTTTATAAATGTTTTTTAAGTCAAACATACCTAGACCTCCTTTCTCAATACTTTTTATAATAGTTTTTCTACGTATACGATCTTGCTTTTTATTCCAGATAAATTTGTAACATAGTTTTTGCAAGTTACAAATGAAAGTATCGGTGGATTTGGCAAAAGTAACCATAGCCGGATAATCTTAGATAGGATCAAAGATTTCAGTACAGCTATTCTTCCAATTGGTGTAATCAGTCTCTTTATCCAAACTCTATATAACATTACAATTTCAGAAAATTTATCATTATAGTTAAGATCTTCTACATTATCTAAGTCGGCTGTCAACCAGATTCCAAGAATCTTAAATTTCTGTGGATTCCATTCCATTTTTAAGTGAGGTAAGTATTTAACTGCTGATGATTTTTTTCTCCTTCCTAGCCATACAGCTTGCGTTTTTTCAGTGTTCATACATAATCCTGATTTGTTCCCAAAAGAGCTTATTGTTTCTATTGTTTCCTGGAAGGATACCGCATCACCTTCTGATGTCATCTGTGTGTCATCAGCAAATTGTGAAGTCTTATGAACATCATTATTAATCATAATCCCTTTAATATTGTCATTTTCTCTTAGCAATCCAAGAATTTCTACACAAAGCAAAAACAAATAAGGTGATACCAGATCGTCTTGATGGCATCCTCTTTCTACTGAAAACCATGAGGAAGTCTGTCCATTTGTAACTACAGTAGGTTTTATGTTATTATAAAACATTTTGAACCCAACGACAAATAGACTGACCAAACCCGAATGCTTTCAAAACTTTCAACATAAAATTCCAATTTACAGAGTCGAAAGCTTTCTCAAAGTCAATACAAAGTAGTAGACCAGGTAACTTATTATAATTTAGATATGAATAATATCATATATAAGAATATTATCTCCCATGTAACTATTTGACATAAAGCCAGTTTGATCTGTGTTGATGAGGGAGGGAAGTACAGACTTAAGACGATTTGCTATACATGCAGAACCAATCTTATAAACAACAATTAAAAGTGTAATGGGCCTCCAGTTTTTAATGTACTCCTTAGGTTTATCTCCTTTAGGAATGCAAATGATTACACCTTCTTTTTGTGTTGAAGATAACTCTCCTTTTTCATAACCACTATTTATAGACCTAATGACTAAGGGACTTAACTGTTTCCAAAAAAACCTTAAAAAATTCAGCCGAAAAACCATCAGTGCCAGGGCTTTTGTTGTTGCTCATGTTCTCAAGAGCATAGCTTGCTTCTTCTGAAGTAATGCTACCTTCCAATTTAATTATTTCTTCGGTTAATAGTTTTGGGATATCAAGTACAATATCTTCAATTTCACCATTTTCTGCTTATCTTTTTCTATATAGATTTTCATAAAAAGTTTTAACTTCATTAACAATGTCACTTTGATCAAATAATTCCATTCCTTCATCTGAAATAAGTTTTCTCATAACTTTACTGACATAATGTCAATTTTTCTAAGTTGCAAAAATATTTAGTTATTTTTTCTCCTTGTGATACCCATCTAGCTGTGAGCGTAGAAGTATACCTTCCATTTTTTTTATTCCGAATTTCCATTTGTGTTTCTATGCATTCTTCTAATTGTTTTACTTCTGTGTTTGTTTCATTGGGTTTTCTTTCTAACTTCTGAATTTCTGATTCTATTGCGATCTCTTTTTCGTTCATTTTTCTTTTCTTCATAGCTGCATATGCTATAGTTTCAGACCTGATTTTCATTAAAAGCACATCTAAAATGAGCTGATCAGAAATTGTGAATTGAATTTCAGACAAAGGAATGTTATGAATCTCTTCTGGATCATAAACTAACACAGCATATTCTTCTATTACATTCTTAATTTCAGTATTTATTTCCCGTCGATAATCAAGATCCTTTAAAAGAGAGCTATTGAATTTCCAAAAGGTGTTTCTTTTAATTTTTTTTCCAAATAACAATTTCAACGCAATCATGGAATGATCTGATCTGTAACCGTATTTAACATCTGCATCTTCTATATAATGGACTAATGATTCTGATACAAGGAAAAAGTAGAGACGACTTTGTTGAAATGGGGTAGCTCGTCTCCATGTGTATATTCTACAGTCAGTGTGGAGTTCCCTCCATATGTTGGCTAAATCTAAATTTATCATAATGTCCTCTAATTTCTCTTTAGCGTTAGGATTATGCACATGTTTATAATTATAATAATCCATATTAGGATCTAATACCAGATTCCAATCACCTGTCATTACTATATTAGAATAAGTAAATTTCTTAATTTATTCTCTAAATTTTCATAAAAGACAGGGTCGTCTCTATTAGGGTCATATACATTTATCAATAATAATTATGTATTTACTGTCACAAGAAATATAAGTATATAATTCCCTCCAATGTCCTTATCTACACTTTTCACTTTAAACTCAAAATTATTGTTGAATAAAATAGCCACACCCCTTGATTGTGAGTTGTTCGATGAAAAGTGTATCCCCATTCAGCTCGAATATAGTTTTCTAATTTGGGTTCAAAATGCGTATCTTGCAAAAAAATAGACAGAATGAATTTTTTGTTTTAAATATTGAAAAGACATCCCTTCTTTTTTTCTGGTTTCCAAGGCCTTGGCAATTTGAAGATACAATGCTTATGGATTCCTTTTTTTTTTTTTTTTTTTTTTTTTTTTTTTTTAATTGCTACATGCACAGACTAAAACTTTTTTTTTTTAAAGTGGTATAGGCAACACATGTCAAATACATAAAACCAGAAGTTCTGGGGCGAGCAAATCTGACAAGAATACATTTCTACATAAAACAACAACAACAACAGGGATTGAAGAATGGACATACAAAAGCGTTGTGAGACGCTGTTGACAAAACAAACGAACAAGAAACCACACACACACACACACACAAAATCCCAACCTAATAATAGCTCAATTCATACAGTTATCACTGGGACCTATTTTCTTCATACTTTCAGTCAAACAAATTAAAAAAAACAAAAAACAATGCATTCACACAGATATGACTAAATTTTCAAAAAATCATTAAAAACAAACAAGCAAAACAAAACAAAAAAATAATGAAAAAAACCCCCGCTTTCCCCCTCTTATCACTGTAAAAAAAAGTGTCAAGTATTTTGATGAAAACTCCAGATCTAATCCTACACCACATTTTAAAGCAGTGGTTTATCATTTACTGTCCATTGCATAGATTTTTCCAACAGCTTAGTTTGTTTCTAAAATGTGCCAGGGCTGAATTAAAAAGAAAAAGAAACAAAAGAAACAAAATAATGTCATAGAATAAAGAAATGCACAGTCATCACAATACATATTTTCTGTTTTCTTTACATAAACAAAAATCACTTCACATACATTTAATGATTCATGATTGAATTTTCCATGTCCATTTTATGTTTTCTTTTTTCAAAAACAAAAAAAATCCTGCCTAATACCTAATCATCAACTTCTCCATTTTCTTTTTAAAAAAAGCAACATAAACAACAACAAAAAACAACTCACATTCTCATCACTATAAGGCATGTTATATATATATATATCTGTATTCCCATCAACAGTTTGTATTGTTCAAAATAAATGAAAAATAAAAAATCCACCACATACCCGTTCACCTACTTCTCAAATTTCCTTTCTCATGTTAAAAAAAAAACAACCCCCACCCACCCACACAAAAAATGTGACCCACCTAACCACCACCACACCCTTCCACAAAATATAAAAAGACATGACGATCATATTGTGATACACTGCATTTCTTATTTCTAAGTTCCTTTATATATATCTTATTCTGTATCATGTATGTGGTAACACAATACCTCTTTTTTTTTAAATGCTGAATTTCAGTTATGATGCCTAATTTATTGCATGATTGGATTTTATTATGGAAATTGGTTTTATGTGGTATTTGTTTAGATGCTTTTATTGTGTGTTTTACAATTCCCACATCATCACTGATGTCAATTTCTTCTCTTAGAAATGAAAGTATCATCACACTTATATTGTCATCAATGTTCAATGTTTTGTTATTTTCCTTTGAATTTGATGTATATCAAAAACAAAAAACAAAAACACGTAAACAAACAAAACACACACACAGTTTTCTATGTTTTTGTGTGTTGCTGTGAGATCTGCAATGACAAACCATTAACAACCCATTGCATAGATTTGCCAGCACCGCAGTCTTATTCTCTGAGTGTTAAAACAAACAATAATGATATTGTGATGATGCTATTTATTTATTGAAAAAAGAAGAAAAAAACCCATACATAGTGAATCACTGAATGATGTCATTTTCTTCACTAAAAAAAATACCACATCATCACATTCACAGTTGCCAGTGTCTTCTCAGTTTCCTTTGTAGTATAGAAATGTAAACAAACAATACAAATTTTTCAATTTTTTAAATATAATAAAGATAAACCCCACCGCATGCCCAGTTATCAACAACTTCATTTCCACTGCCATAAAAAATGTTTTTTTCTTCAAATAAAAGAAATCACCCCACACACATTCATGATTGAATTTTCCTTGTCCTTCATTCTACTTTTTCTTTAAAAAAAAAAAAAATCCCTGCCATAAACCCAGTTATCTTCAATTCTCCATTTTCTTTGTAATAAAACAAAAACAAACAAAAAAACTCACATTCTCATCACTATAAGATGTGAGTGGAACCACTCCCCCCCCCCCCCCCCCCCCCCTTCCGCCCTCCCCCCCCCCCCCCCCCCCCCCCCCACTATCTCTTCCTTGCATTCACACACACACACACCACACATACGCCCATCCACACACACCCATACCCCTCACACCCCCTCCTCCCCCCACACAATTTGGATACAGCCTATTCTGTACAACAGTCAAAAAGCAGCAAAAGTTATTTGTTTAACAACTGAACTGACACAGGAATAAAGCATTTTTTAAGTTCTAAGAGTTTTAAATTTATGAGTCCTGTAGCCTCTTCCAGATGACAAAAGTTTGTAGTATTTACTGAGTCCATGGCTGCTGTCTCTTGAGATCATTTTTTATTTTTGTGCGACTCGCTGTTCAAAGAGATATTACCGCAAACATTCTCTATCCTGTTCAAGACATTCTTACATTTCACACTTCACACAAATGAATGTTGGGAAACCGTAAGCAAAGCCTTTCTGTTCGTTGTCTACAGATTTCAAATGGAAAGATAGAAATGAACAGATCCAATCAGAAAATTCCAGCTTCGCGCTTTTCTTCAAACCAGGTTTTGACAGAATGGCCAAGAGAATTATGGGGATGAAGTGAGAGAGATAGTAGGGCAGGTGAGAAAACATCCATGGAGAAAGTCTTCATTTTTATATTCTTCATTTTCAAGACTTCATTTCATTTACATCCACTGATCCAGTGAAGTATTTTCAAGTAAAGGAATCTTTCATTTGTAACATACTGATACTGAGTGATAATACTTTGTAAATTTGTTATCATAACTAATCAACAACTTTAGACTTGACCTTGAAAAATGTGTTGACCAATTGGTTTTAATGATCCATTCACCATGGCGTGAAGAAAACTGTATCAGTCCCTTCCCCACTCTCTCACCTACCGACGCTCAAGAGTCCCACAGGTGCAGATACTGCCACGTGTAGAACGGCCTCAGCAGGTGCAGGTTTTTTCTTCGGAGTTCCGTCTCCTATGAGGACTTCCAACCAAGGATAAGAGCTTCCCCTGCCCTTTGGTCATCCTCTTCCGCCTTCACAGCCGTTCGGAAAGGTTTCCTCCTCCGCCTGGTCCGTCGTTGGGAGACTTCACATGCGGCAGGTAGTACTGGGTTACATGGTACCAGTAGCAAGGGCTATGCCCCTGACCTGACTACTTGGTGAGTCCAATAAAATAAAGGGGGTGGAAGCAAAAACTATCCTCTCCCTACCCCTCACAACACAAACAAAGATGAAGGTTTCCACTCACATACACATATGTCAGTTTGCTTATACTATAGTACCAATGAAAGAATACATAAAAATAGTTAATTTTTTTCATGCATACAATTCACTTTCATAATGAAGACCTTTCACATGCCACAGATCTATCAGAGGACAAGTCCATGACAAACAAATTCTTCACTCAGTATGGAAAAGGCATTGAAAGCAGTTGTGGTCAAACAGTGAAGAGTTGAGACATGGGATGGAGGTTCCTCACCGTACCGCGCGCGTGTGTGTGTGTGTGTGTGATTCAGAAGTGGATGCCTACCATACCAATTTTTACAACAGTGTGGTCATAGTCCATCATTATATATATACATATAATGGGATAATGAAGGGTCATAATGGGATAATGTGATGTGTATGTGTGTGGAGGGGAGGGGGGGTGCAGAGTGTAAATGAAGGGGAACAAAATCCAGGATAATGGTGGATGGATACAGTCACAACAGCGCAAGTCTTCAACGACTGCGCACACACGTAACACGCAGAGTACTGTCAGAAGCATCCCCACTGACATGCCTAAACTTTCGGCAGAAAACGTCAATGATACCAGACTTGCTTCACACACAGCAAATGGTCCTGATGACGAAGGGAAGGCAAAGAGGGGGAGAGAGGGTGAAGAAAGAGCGAGAGGGAGGTCATGCAACAGTCTCTGCCAGAGAACAGGCCCACCACCTGTCAGTAAGCAGGACTGTCCCACTATCACCAGACATCCATGGAATGGTCAGCATCACCAGCTGCAGCAAATGCTATTACACCAAAATTCTGGCTCTGTGTAAATTATGAAAATTAGACAGGTCCATAAATGAGGAAATCGCCATCCAGTACTACACACCAGGCCCTGACCTGGAACCCCCAGGGGAGAAGGAAGAGAGGACGGCCCAAGAACAGTTGGAGGCAGGACACTGAAGCAGAGCTAATGAGGCTGGGATCCAGCTGGAGGGATGCAGAAAGGACAGCCCAGGGCCACGTTCGGTGGAGAAACGTTGTCGATGGCCTATACTGCACAGAGAGCCAAGGGCCTACGTACCTTAAGTATAAATGGGCCCAAAACAACAAATTCATGCTTACACAGACCAAGGCATCCACCCTGTATACCACCCTGTATACATAAACCATCACCTTATTTATGCTTACAAAGAAATATGATTAGGCTTTTTATGTATTCTTAAGCATTTCCCCCCAGCAACCACTCTTCCCTGCATTATGAATCATGGAAAAAATTAGAAAAAAAGAAAGAAAGAAAACCTGCGTTTTGCATGATCATAAAGAATATCAAAATGGAACAAGGAAAGTGTGCATTCCTTTTTCATCTAACATATATCAGATTTTAACCTGTCAATCTTATATCCAAGATCCTGCCCTACTTTAGATGAAACCGCTTGTACCGCATATGAGGGTGTCTTCATGAGCTAGCTGCCTACCTAAGTGTGTCAAGCTCTTGGAACTAAGAACATGTGCTACTCTAGCTTAAACAATTTGTTTTACGCCACTGCCTGTCTATCATATTAAGCCCTTGGATGCAAGGCCCTACCCAACATCAGGTGAAATAACTTGTCTTATATTACTGCATGCCTAAGTTTTTAGGCAGGAAAAAAGCACGAGACAGGGGTGATAGTTTTGTGAAAGGCGTATAAATAAAAGAACTGGATGTAATGTAATATTCATCACTTGCTGGTCCCACACACAATTTGGTTTGTTTATTTATCTATTTATCTAGACATCTTGCTAGCGCATATTCTTGAAACTATGCACCTGAGGTGGAAAGTGGACAATTTCAAATTGTTATAAATAGGTGTGTACAGGAAATGGTGCGCCCATACCCCTTCTTATACCCACCTGTGGGAGAAAAAATGGGAAGTGGGAAAATTAAAGGAAAGAATCAAGGGAACATGTGGGACAAGCAGTACATGAACTGAAATGTGGCAGTGAAAATACGAAGAGAAATGGTAAGTGAAGATATGGAGGGAAATATGAAATGAAATATACTGCAAAACCTAAACTGCTGGTCCTACACAGAATTTGGTTTCAGGTGGAAAGTGGACAATTTCAACATTGTTATAAACAGGTGTGTATTGGAAGTTGTGTGCCTATACTCCTTCTTCTACCAACCTGTGGGAGAAAAAATGAGAACTGAGTGGGAAAATTAAAGAATCAAGGGAATGCGTAGGGCCAGCAGTATACATACAGAGTTGGAATGCGGTGGGGAACATGTGAAACTGGCTGTAGTCAAGAACTGGATCCATGGAATGTAGTGAGAAACTGAAGGAGAGTGGTAATACAGAAAAATATGAATGGAACTAATTGTGGGTGGAGATTATTTTGCATATGCTTTTATATAACTGAACACATGCCTGTCTGAATGTGCACAAACAGGATGAAATGATGGGGAGGATGTAACACGTGCTGAATCACCTACACTGTATTAATCATAATAAGAGATTCTGAAGTGCAGGTACGTTGTGAAAAAAAAAGTGGAGAACCCATTCCCCCTTTCTATGCCCACTTTTCAAATCAAATCAAATCATTGTCTTATTAACACAGCCGATCATACAGCCCATCTATAACCACCTATGGGAGGAATGGAATGGGGAAGAGCTGGAACAGGGGAATATTCCAGTGAGGAGGCAGGGATGGAAAGACATTGAAATAGGAAGGGAGTGGAATGTGTTGAGAAACAGGGAAGGGCAACAGACTAACACACTGGTAATAAAGATAAACCCAACCCAATGAGCCTGATGAGCAGTTAAATTCCTCACCTCAATAAAGACTTATTTTTGAGATTCTTCAGAGCACTGGAAGTACTCTGTCTTGAGAATGATATTATCACCAAGAGAACTGAACGGGTAGAGATGTCCAAGCTATCTAAAAGTCTTCCAGTCATGGGGAAATGGCCACACTACCTTGTAGGTGGACTTTGGAAAATCAAAGACTAAGGGAGTAAATCCCCAGAAAAAATCTGGAGTGGAACCCCAAAGGTGGCTGAAACACAAGGAAACCATCTACAAGGGAAATGAACAGAGAACCAGAAAGAAGCATACTGTATGTGTTGGAGCCTGGAACAAAAGGACACTGGAGAACAACAAGCATAATCATAGTGGCAGAACAGAACTTCGAACAGCACTCACTGGTTGTAAACTCCGGAGCACTGTACAACACCGACGTTGCCGCCCTCACCGAACACACCTGACAGACACTGGGGAGATCACTGGGGTTGGCTGCACTTTCTTTTGGTCATGAAAAACTCACTGTTTGTGTCTAGAATTTTACCGGAGGACAACCCTTATATTGCCGAGGGTTCTTTTTTCAGTGTGCACAGTACGTAATGCACACAGAACCTCGGTTTATCGTCTCATCCGAATGACTAGAAGCTCAATTTGATTTTTCCAGTCAAACTTGAAGAAAGGGCGAGAGTGGGAATCGAACCCAGACCCTCACAGACACTGTATTGGCAGACAAGTGTCTTAACCATTCTGCCGCCTTCCTCCTTAGCATTGAGGCAAATCATGGGGATGCTCCTGAACAACTACAGTGTGTGTGTGTGTGTGTGTGTGTGTGTGTGTGTGTGTGTGTGTGTGTGTGTGTGTGTGTGTGTGTGTGTGTGTGTGTGTGTGTGTGTGTGTGTGTGTGTGTCTCGTGATGCTGTGAAACCAGGACTAAGCATTTTTTCTGTCTTGTTTTTGTTTTCCCATATGAAAAAGACGCCTGTTGCTGAAAACTAACTTGTCTGTTTCAGGTTGTCAATCAAAGAGCAGTACTTTACACTTTATGGGTGAGATGGCTAGGTACGGAGGATGGGTGGTGAGAGGGAGTTCATGAGGGTGGAGATAGAAAGAGGAGTCGGAAGAGGTGGGTGGTGGGACGGGGTGCGTGTGTGTGTATGTGACAAACCAAAAGTGGTCAACCTTGTGTGGTACCGCACTTTAAAAACAAGGGTCATTGCATAGTGTCCTCCATTCCATGTCTCCTGTGTGTCCATCATATTACATATGACAAAATGTTGCTGATCTCCTGTGACATCAGTGACTATCAGTCTATACCACTGTCTAACACACCATGACAGCAGTGACTACCAGTCTATACCACCATCACACCATGACAGCAATGACTGCCAGTCTATACCACCATCACACCATGACAGCAGTGACTACTAGTCTATACCACCATCACACCATGACAGCAGTAACTACCAGTCTATACCACCATCACACCATGACAGCAGTAACTACCAGTCTATACCACCATCACACCATGACAGCAATGACTGCCAGTCTATACCACCATCACACCATGACAGCAGTAACTACCAGTCTATACCACCATCACACCATGACAGCAGTGACTACCAGTCTATACCACCATCACACCATGACAGCAATGACTGCCAGTCTATACCACCATCACACCATGACAGCAGTGACTACTAGTCTATACCACCATCACACCATGACAGCAGTAACTACCAGTCTATACCACCATCACACCATGACAGCAGTAACTACCAGTCTATACCACTGTATATCTCACACCATGACAGCGGTGACTGCCAGTCTATACCACCATCACACCATGACATCAGTGACTACCAGTCTTTACCACCATCACACCATGACATCAGTGACTACCAGTCTATACCACTGTATATCTCACACCATGACAGCAGTGACTACCAGTCTATACCACTGTATATCTCACACCATGACAGCAGTAACTACCAGTATATACCACTGTATATCTCACACCATGACATCAGTGACTACCAGTCTCTACCACCATCACACCATGACATCAGTGACTACCAGTCTATACCACTGTATATTTCACACCATGACAGCAGTGACTACCAGTCTATACCACTGTATATCTCACACCATGACAGCAGTGACTACCAGTCTATACCACTGTATATCTCACACCATGACAGCAGTAACTACCAGTATATACCACTGTATATCACACACCATGACATCAGTGACTACCAGTCTCTACAACCATCACACCATGACATCAGTGACTACCAGTCTATACCACTATATATCTCACACCATGACAGCAGTGACTGCCAGTCTTTACCAATGTCTATATCACACACCATAACAGCAATAACTAACTGATGACCCTGCGTGCCCACTCTGCCATGGCAGACAAACAGTGGAACACGTCCTCAGTTCATGCAAAACGGCGTTGAGCCAAGGACTGTACACATGGAGGCACAACCAAGTGCTAAAAGAAATTGCGCACGTGGTGAGCACTGTCCAAGGAGCACAAACGCCACCAGAAGTTCCAGTAGAGTTCCGCTCTGCAGAAGGCAATAATGTCTGGCCAGGAACAGCATCCACAGTTTTCAAAGCATGGAAACGTGGGCTGCTTGATGGTGCTGAAGACTAGGAATGCACACTTGACCTACCAGAGGGGAAGAAACACCAAGAAATCATCAGCAAGAGCAGCATGAGGCCTGACACAGTACTCCACTCCAAGGCAACGAAACAAACGATTCTGATTGACCTCACCGTGCCATACAAAAGCAGAATGGAGGAAGCCCACATCTACAAGACCGAGAAGTATGCTAGTCTAGCCAGCAGCCTGAGAGAATCTGGCTTCCAAGCCAAAGTCTAAAGTCCTCGCCATAGAGATTGGTGCAAGAGGGTTTGTGAGCGCATCTGCCTACAGCCTCATGAAACAGCTGTCGATTTCTGGCAGAGAGAGAACATGGGCTCTCAAGGCAATGGCAGAAGCAGCAGAAAAGAGTTTCAGTTGGATCTGGTCCAGGTGGTAAATTTTCCAACTCAAACTAGGTGTACTATAGCTCAGTGGTTAAATCGTCTGCCAGAAAAGGTGACTCAGTCCTGAAGTGGCGACCACCCTGGAGGCACGGGTTCGAACCTGCTGAGGACCAGGGGGAAAAAAAGCAGCAATACAAGGGCATCCAGGAGTCATGACCTGGGTGCGGGTCGGCCCCTTAGAGTGTAAGGAGTTAAGGGCTGAAACACTTGAATGAGGGGGCTTCTTCTCTGAAGACCTTGTACTGTCCAGCTCTCCCTAGAGTTTTTTTTTTTTATCACAGTCTTTACCACTGTATATCACACACCATGACAACAATGACTACCAGTCTTTACCACTGTCTATCACACACCATGACAACAGTGACTACCAGTCTTTACCACTGTCTATCACACACCATGACAACAGTGACGACAGTCTATGCCACAATCACAACATGACAGCATCAAAGATCACAAGCAGGCAGTGTCTATGCACATAACAAAGCTGTGTTTATCACATGTCAGTCTACACACTCAAACCTGTATAGTTCTCTCTCTTTCACACGCACATGTGCATGCGCACGCATGCAGACCAGCAGAAAACCTCCATTTGACAAGAGCAGAATACAACAGAAAACACATTACTTGGGATATATGGACTTTGACTACCCCATTCTCTTGTCTTTTATCTTTGTATTTATCTTTATTGTTTCTTGTTTTCTTTTTCTTCCTTTTATATAAGCCTACATATAAAACTTTTTTTCTATTATTTCTTCTTCTTTAAAAGCAAACAATTTTTTCTGTCTTTTCTTTTTCCTATACCTTTCCATTTTGCTTCAGAGAAAGATTTGTGAACGCCTCATCACTTACTGGATCATGCCCCAAACTGCCATAAAAATATCCACAGAATCAGTAGGAATTCACAGTTAAAAATTGTAAAGCATGCGAGTTAATACCCTTGAACTGATCACGATGAAACGAAAAAATTTCCAGTCTTGACTTTTCTCAAAATGAAGTTCTTTTCCCTTCTTACGACGTTAAGAAGTACTTGTACTTGGCTCTACATGTTATTAGTTTAACAAAATACCCAATTTTCATAGCAACTTTAAAACTATAAAACTAGAATGAACATAAAAGAGAAATTAAATCGACCGTGTTGTACTACATTCCCGGCGGGTGTAGCTAAACTTGTACATCTATCCAGATCTAGTGAAAACGGCTAAATGTTGCAGTGTGATTGCAGCGATAGCTATTAAAAAGATTTTCTTTTTCCCTTAAAGATTTTTTGAATGCCCAAGATACACCAGAATAATATGATTTAAACAGCGTTCTCACTGCGAATACCGCAATTGATTTATCGCCCTTTAACAAAGTAAGTTCAAATGTTAAATTTTAGAACGTCAGTTAACGAGCCACGATAGTGTAATGGATAAGGCAGTTTCTTCTCACCCGAACACGTAGGGTTCAAATCTGGTTATGACTTTTTTTTCTTTCTTTTTTCTTTTTCTTTTTTTCTTTTTTAACGCGAAGCTTTATAATAACAAATACAGAACACATTTTAACGATTGGATTTTTTTTTTTAATGTATCACAAGTGAGTCTTGAAGGCCTTGCCTCTCTTGTTCTGTGGGTCATCCAACCTCATACTATTTTCCCCACCTTTCTTTTTTTTTTTTTTTTTTTAATAGGTTTTCCATCCTATTTTTCCATGTTAGTTTTTCTTCTTTAAAAACCACTATTTCTTTGGATGTAAAATACAACAAAAAAATAACAACATTGCAAGCGTACAAAATCAGTCACACTTGTCTGAGCAACCCTGAGCATGCACATAGAAAAGAAAACTAAATAGTTTGATGTTTAATGTGTTTTTGCGCATGTCTGTGCTTTTCTGCGCATTGAGTCTATTTCACTCCCCTCTCAATCTTCTTCTTCTTTGCGTTCGACAGCTACGCAGTCAGGGTCGAAGTCCGAGGGATGCCACAAACTCGGGCGTCCGGTGAAGATCGGCTGCCGTCCCCCAGAGCTTGGTGTTGAGGTCAGCACCCCCAGGCCAGGACTGCTGCCGCATCTTCTCATACAGGGGGCAGTCTTGGAGAATATGGGATGGGGTCTGGTCAGCCTGGCCGCAATCACATAGGGATGTGGCTGCCACTCCAATCCTCTTCAGGTGTGCTCGGAGGCCGCAGTGTCCTGTGCGAAGGCAGTAGATGGTAGTCTGGTGTCTTCTCTCCAGTGACCTGATGGGATCTTGGTGTGCCTGGTAGCCTCCGTTCAGGGTGACCCAGCCTCTTCGGAATCTGCTGCGGAGGAGAGCTTTTGCTTCCTCATACGTGACAGGAATGGTTGGCTGTGTGAGCTGGCTTCCTTCCTTAGCGAGGTGGTCTGCACGCTCGTTGCCTGGGAGGCCTACATGTGCAGGCACCCACTGGAGGGTCGTTGGGGCTGTTTGGGTAAGGGTTGTGAGGGAGGCCTTAAGGAACTGGATCAGTGGACCAGGATCAGGGGAGTCAAGGGCCTGGAGTGTGGACATGGAGTCAGTGAAGATGGAGATGCTGCCAAGGGGCTTTCCACAGGAGAAGAGGAATTCTGCTGCTGTTTTGATGGCCAGGACTTCAGCTCTGAAATTGGAACAGAGCTTTCCTCCAGGGAGTGCGATGCTGCCGTGCTCTCCATCGGGAAATCTGACGTAGACACCACTGCCTCCGTTGTGTGTGGCTTCCTCCGCTGATCCGTCCGTGTATACATGGGTCCAGGAGCTGGCTGGGTAGGACTCCTCTATCATGGCCAGAGTCAGGATCTTGAGAGTAGCTGGTTGCTGGTCTTTGGTGGTGATGCCAGGAACTCTGAGGCTGATGGTGGCCTCTATCTCTTGGTCAAGCCTCCAGTCAGGCAAGGCAAGGTCAGTGCAAGACTCCCCTTTTGCCGCCAGAACATCGCTGTGCTGTGCTCTGAGTGCTTTCCACTGGTGGTTGAGGCTCTGACGTTTGAGACGGTTCTTGGTGGGCTGCTCCAGTCTGTGGTGTAGGTGATGTGAGGGCAGTCTTCTGAGCTTCTCTCCCTGCATCAGGACTTTCAGGTCGCGTCTTCACTCCAGGGGCTCAACGTTAGCAGTTTTCTCCATGTCATGGATCGGCGTGGACCTCATGGCTCCAAGTATGAGGCGTAGTCCCATATTTTGGACTTTGTCGAGCCGGCTCTTGTTGGTCTTGGAGGCTGTGCCCCACGAGGTTGAGGCGTACACCATGGTGGGTCTGACCGCTCCCATGTAGACCCTGGCGAGAAGCCTGCTGTCTGCTCCCCAAGTCGTCCCGGCCAGCTTCTTCAGCAAGGCTAGCTTGCGGATGCCTCTCCTCTCCATCTCCTCAATCTGGGGCCTCCAGGTCAGGCGGGTGTCCAACTTGACACCAAAGAATGTTGGTATATTCGTCTGGGGCAAGACCTGTCCCTGGAGCTTCAGCTTGACTTGCTCGTTGGCGGTGGAGAGAGAGAAAAGTGTTGCGTTGGTTTTTGTGGTGTTGAGCTCAAGACCCCAGTCTTCTGTCCATGTAGCGATATTGCTGACGACTTCCTGAAGCCGGTAGGAGGCCGTGCTGGTGTGTTCAGCGGATGTCCATACTGCTAGGTCGTCTGCGTGCAGACTGTTGGAGACGTGTTTCGTGATGTTGTCTCTGATGTCGTTGATATACAACAGAAACAATGTTGGGGAAAGCACTCCTCCCTGGGGGACACCCTCACGTAGCTTGACCTTTCTGCTGTGGAAGCCGTCTAGTTTGACCCTTGCGGTCCTGCCGAAGAGGTAGTGTTGGATCCACATGTACATCTTGCTACGTACGCCGGCTTGGAGAAGTTTCAGGATGAGGCCCTCCTTCCACACTTTGTCAAACGCTCTCGACAGGTCAAAAAACACGGCCAGTGTCTTCTTCTCACGAAAAGAGTTTTCGATGTCCTGGACAAGGAGGGCTAGTTGATCTTCTGTGTTTCGGAATTTTCTGTAGCCGGTCTGGGTAGGTGAAAGGATGTTCTGTGTTTCCAGGAGGAAGGTGAGGCGGCGGTTGACAATCCTTTCCAGCAGCTTGCCGACACAGCTCAGAAGGGTGATTGGTCTGTAGCTGTGGTGGTCCTTCTTATTCTTTCCCTTCTTTGGGATCGGGATGATCTCTGCCTCTTTCTAGATGGAAGGCACAACTCCTGCTGTCCAGCTGTAATTGAAGATCTGAAGCAGCACTGTTCTGGATGCTGGTCCCAGGTGCTTCAGCATGTCGCCAGTGACACCATCAGGCCCCGGAGCTTTCTTGGGCTTCAGCTTGCGAATGCCTTGTTTCAGCTCCTTCATGGTTAGTGGTTCGCTCGTACAGCTGTCATCTATGCCATGTGGATCTGATGTCATAAGTTTTGTCATAAGTTGGTGTTGCCAGGCACGTCAGTGACAGTCCTTAATGTCTACTCACCTACAAACCAAATACAGCTTGACTCTATCCCCGTTGACTCCCACAGCTGGACCATCACAGGAGACTTTAACAGCCACTCACCCAGCTGGGGCTACCAAGATCTTAACAAGAAGGGAGAAGACGTGGAAAACTGGGCAATCAGTAACCAGCTGATCCTCATCAACAGTCCAAAAGACCCACCTACGTGCTACTCACGAGCATGGAGGACCACAAGCACTCCTGACCTGGCCTTCTCGACAGACGACATCCATAGCATTGCCCAAAGGGAGGTGTCGCCCCAGCTTGGAGGCAGCGACCACAGGCCAGTGATCATTACAGTACAGAGACATTTTGAAACCCATCCCACCAGGCTCCCAGCATGCTGGAATTACAAGAAGGCAAACTGGGACCTTTTCAAGTGCGAGGTAGACAAGAGGACTTCTGCGCTGACACTGTCGCACCAAGACATCAACGAAAATGCCAAGAATTTTAATAAGGCAGTATTGGACGCGGCGCAGGCAGCTATTCCACGAGGCAAACGCAGGAACTACCGTTCCTACTGGACACCTGAGCTCGACACCCTGCACAAGACCCTCAGTGAAGCCAGGGACACGATGGAGAGCTCCCCCACTGACGAAAATGTAGAGACACACAACAGAGCAAAAGCTGCATTCATAAAGGAAAAGCTGCAAGCAACACGCAAAAGTTGGCAAGACAAGACATCCTCACTGAACATGGAGACAGACATGCAGGGGCTTTGGAAGCTGACAAAGAAACTGAATGATGACAACCCCAGCAGAGGCAAGACCGTCATCGAGCAGGACAACCAGCTGAAAACAGAAAAGGCCGCAGCCAACACCTTTGCGGAACTATACCGAGAGGAGAGTGCGATCCACATGTCCAGACAGCGCATCAAGCAGGTACGAGAGGAAACTCCCCTCTCAATCAATATGTGTGTGTGTGTGTGTGTGCAAGCATTCTTGCACGGAAGTAGCATATGTGTGCGCAGTCACTTACATTTCTAGTTTATTTATATCAGTAATAATAAAACATTGTACATACACGCGCAACTGTATTTTCAATATCCTTCATTTTACATCACTTTTTTTTTTTAAACAACACACACACACACACACACACACACACACACACACACACACACACACACACACACACACACACAATTAAAAATAGATTTAAATAACCCAGCTTATGCCATCATCACAAACTTAACTTCCTTTGCATAAAAAAAACACTCCCACTTTCTTAGCACAGTATGGAGTGTTGCTGTAAAATCTGCTTTCGCTTTCCATTGATAGACCACTGCTTAGATTTAAAGCATAAATTTGTTTATAAAATGTTTTGTTGCTTAAAACTCAGCATATCAGGGCCCTTTTCAAAAACAATTGATGTACACACAGGCCAGATTCTTTAACTGCTTTAACTCTGTCCTCAAACCAGAAGCAGGAGGGTTGAGACTATATTCAGACTGTACTTGTGACATACGTATTCCAGTCTATAACTTCGTGTTATTGATAAGTTCTGTGAGCAATGGGACAATGATGATTAAAAACAATCATAATAGTTTCAGTTTCAGTTTCTCAAGGAGGTGTCACTGCATTCTGACAAATCCACATACGCTACACCACATATGCCATGCAGATGCCTGACAAAACATAACCCAACGCGCTTGTCAGGCCTTGAGTTCATGCTTATATATTTGTGTACCTATCAGACTGGGTTTCTTTTGACATGATTTGGCCAGAGGACAACACTCTTGTTGCCATGGGTTCTTTTTCAGTGTGCCAAGTGCGTGCTGCACATGGGACCTCGGTTTATCGTCTCATCTGAAAGACTAGACGCTCAGTTTGATTTTCAAGTCAAATTTGAGAGAAAGGGCGAGAGCGGGATTCAAACCCACACCATCAAAGACTCTCTGTATTGGCACCTGGACGTATTAACCATTCTGTCACCTTCCTCCTTCATAAAAATAAAATAAAATGATAAAATAAAATAAAACAATTATTTATAATATCCTCGCCCCACACACATACACACTTTTAAGAATCCCACTAGGTACCCATTTCTCAGCATTCTCTCCTTTTCCTTCATATTAAAAGGAAAGAGAGAGAGGGAGAGAGAACTCTCTTTCTCGCACTCTCATCAGAATAAAACACCATGCTGTAAAATCTGTGCTGGCATACTGGTGATTTGCCAACAGCACAGTTTGTATATAAAATGTACATTGTTCATTATAGCCCGACTGACCACTTCAGGACATACCTGAGGGCTCTTGTCCTACTAAAAACGAAAATAGGAAATATAGCTCCATTTACAAATCATCATTAGCTTCTGTGTTGTCTTTATCAACAACAAAAAAGTGTTTGTTTTTTTTAAAGACCACACACAAATCTGTCACACCAGGATGGCACAGAACACACCCAAACAGGGCCTGAGCCCCTGATGGTCTGGGGTCTAAGGTTTTCACATAAAATGGCTTTGCAGAACCATACACGGCACAACCATAGTCCAGTTGGGAAAAGATCAAATCCCTTTAGAGGTGAAGAGTCTTTCAGTCCGCGCCCCCAACCCCTCCCCCAAGTCCATGTGGACTACAATGAACAAAATGTTGAGCACTTTCTGCAGGAGTCCATGTGGACTACTATGAACAAAATGTTGACAACTTTCTGCAGGAGTCCATGTGGACTACTATGAACAAAATAATGACCACTTTCTGCAGGAGTCCATGTGAACTACTATGAACAAAATGCTGACAGCTTTCTGCAGGAGTCTATGTGGACTGCTATGAACAAAATGTTGAGCACTGGAAACCTCTGTTCTTTAGCCAGAAGAAGACAGGTTTCCAGTTTCTACATGAGGTGTGAGTTGACAATTTTTTCATAACGTTATGGAGGCAGCTAATAAATGTGGTTGGGTGGTAGTTAGAATTTGTGAGACCTTGACCAGTGCAGGTATAGTATGATGAAGGCTTTCTGCAAAGAGGAAGGAAAAAAGCCTGTGATCCATGCGTGACTGCACACTTTAAGAAGGGTTTTTACACAGATTTCTGGGAGGTGTTTCAACCAGCTGTTGTGAGTTCATCTGGACCAGGTGAAGAGTTGTTACAGTCGTTACACCATCTTTCTGGCTTAAAAAAATAAATCTTTTCTTCTGTTTTCAGGATGCTCACCTCCGCATTTGACACAGAGAGCCGAGTCTCATACGCACTTTCGTGCACTGCCTTGGAGCAGACACCACATACCTCTTCTTCCCTTCAATGGTCGCAAAAGTGACCAGATATTTGGCACTAGAGGTACCAAAGTCAGGATGGCACACACAGTAGTAATAATGATTCATAACTTTTCTATGGTGTGATATCCAGTACTAATGCTACTCAAAGTGTCTTACATCGTCCAGATAGATATAAACATAAAGACATTACAAGAGCTGTTTGTCAGTCCAACGCATTCACAGTTGAGAATAAAAAATCATATTCCATTAAACAATAAAAACGTCAAGTTTGCTTACATTAAAATGAAATACGTTCCATACACACATTTCATAAACACACACACACATGCGCACATGCACACACACACACGCACGCGCACACTGACCTGCAGACAACTTGCGTTGATGGGTTTTTTCCCCTGTTTTTCAATAATGGTGCATTTTTGTCTTTGCTTTAGTATCTGGTAGGTTTGTCTGACAAAATGTCAGAAAAATGGTGTTTGTGAGCACATTGTCTTGGCCCTTGTACACAAGAAGACGGGGCATCTCAGAAATTCATGGCAAAGTCAGATCAGTCTTTATTTCTGACTCGGAAACAACCCCAAGTTCTCTGCATCCTGTGAATCCTTTTAACGAGCTGAGAGTTTTGCAGGCTGACACCTCGATCGGCCGATCCAAAGGCGTTGTAGATTTCAGAAGCATCTCAGAATGTGTGTTGGTAACACATTCAATGAACAGAGAACCATTTCTCAATCGCATGATACACTGATCTCCAGAGAGCACTTTAATGCCTTTGGCAACTGCAAAAGGGCTCAGTCTGTATAAAGGTCAATCGTCATCAGTAGCCTCAATGATCAGCTAACTGGGGCAGCTGCCATTCAGCTTGTGTACCTCTCTCTCCGAGTCTGTTAGAGTACGTATCAGTGTTTGTCTTCTTTTGGTGGGAAATTTTTGTTTTTATACAAAGAATGTCGGCTCAGTGATGGCAGGAGAGTCACCCCAGAAGATCTGCCATGCTGGGGATGGGTCATTGGATGGAACCATCTCGCATGAATCCAAGTGACGTACTTTAACCCTTTGCCTAGTGACTCAAGCAAGAGATTATCGGTGGGAGCAGCACAATGAATTACTGCTTTTTAAAATGTTTCTTTATCCTTATTCTCCAGATGAGGGCTCAGGGCCTTATCATGGCTCATTTCTAAAGCAATATAATACAATGCACCTAATGTATGGTTGAAATGCACCAAAAGGCTGTCGTGAATTAAAATCGTTTTGAGGTCGACCTCCAAATACGGACACACGACATTCGCTGCGGAAGAAACAACTTTTTTTTCACATTAATGAGAATAATAACAATTAAAAAAAAATTTTTTTTAAGCTCACAAATAACTGACAGTCACACAAAGAAAATAGACTACAGGGGAGTGGAGACAGGATCGACTGAAGAAGGTAAAGATCAACAGAGCAGACATGCGAAGAGAATTCCGATTATGTCAGGGTCCCGACCTTGGAAGAAGTTGCAAAAATGGTCACGATGAAAACAATGCTTGACTTTGTGTTCATTATTTTATGTGTGCATTTTTCAACAGTAAAATAATGTAGCTGTAAAATTTGAAGTCCTCTTATGTTTTGTTAAAACTAGAATTTCCAAAACAGTTTCTTTTTCTTTTCTTTAAAAATAGCTGAAGTCCTATAAAATGTCATAACTGTAATGGTTGCCTGAAAAATCGCCTCCCCCACCCCTATTTTCTAAGTTTTTTTAACAGTCATATAATGGGTTGTTTTTTGTCGTCATCGTTTTTGGAGAGGAAAAGGGGGGGAGGGGGGGGGGTTTGTAAAATTGGCCTTAAAATCTGACTTTCTTTTCTCTGTTTTCTCTTTTTGGGGACTTATAAAAATTTTTTTAAAAAGCTGTGAAAATAGTGCTAAAATTAGGAAATTAAAAAACATACTTTTCATTCCTTATTCTTTTCTCTTCTTTCTCGCAGTCAGTATAATAAGAAGGTAAAATCTGCTATGGAATTCTGTATTGTCAAAATTGGATTTTGAAGAAAATTTGGAGGTGGTAATAAAACCAAAAGCTGCTTGTTGCCAGTAAAATGATCAGAATGTATAATCAGCAAAATGTTGAGTTAAACTACTTTATTCATAAAACTGAAAGTATCTTTAGTCAGTGAAATATGTAAAATGTATAGTCAGTATAAAAAGTGTCTTGTAGTCATTAAAAAAAAAAAGAAGTAAAACGTAGTATATAGTCAGTAAAATCTGTAAAATGTATTGTTAAAACTGCAATTATTGTTTTTGAAAATGTGATTGAAAAATATGTAGCCATGAGATATGTAATGTGTATTGTTAAGACTGCATTAAAAAAAAAAAAGATGTTGAAATAAAATCTGTCAAATGCATATCTGGACATCCAACCTAAGCCGTTTACATGCATGGCACAATCAGTTGTTTTTTTTTATATGTATTGTTAAAATTTTATTTTTAAAGTAATAATTAAGATAATGATGTAGCTGTAAAATATATTTTAGGACATCCACCCACAGCCTGTTGCATGCCTGGCACAACCAGTTACACTCTTTCCAGTATTTTGTTTCTTAATGTCTTTTTATCATTTTCCCTTCTTTCTCTTTAAAAACTGCAGTAGCTTTGCATATTATTCAATAACACGCCTGAAAAATCTTTAAAATATATTGTTAAAACTGGAATTAAAACACTTTTCATTTCAATTCTTTTTCTTTTCCTTTCTTTCTATGAAGATGTAAAATCTGCAGTGAAATATGTATGATGTTTGACGTACTACCTGTACAATGTATTGTTAAAACAATTCAGTTTTTCTTTCATCTAATACCATTGCTGCAAAATCGTAATTGTTAGAACCAGCTATTCTCGTTTCTGTTTTTTGTTTCTTGATTTTTTTTAAAATGTTTTTCCCTTTTTTTCTCTTTTCCTCATACTCCTTTTTTTTCCCTTCTTCTCTCTCTCTCTCTCTCTCTCTCTCTCTCTCTCTCTCTCTCTCTCTCTCTCTCTCTCTCTCTCTCTCTTTTTTGTTTTTTTTTTTGTTGTTTTTTTGTTTTGTTTTGTTTTGTTTGGGGGATTTTCTGTACCGTAATTTCTGGTCTATGACTTAAGTTTTTTATGTTCTTCACCTATCCATCCAGCCACTGAAGGTATGCTGCTTTTCTTACACACACACACACACACACACACACACACACACACACACACACACACACACACACACAGTTATAACTGGTGGGTTCTGTTGTGGGTTTTTGTTGTTTTCTTTGTTTTTTGTTGTTTTTGCTTCTTTTTGTAGGATTCACTTAAAATCCAAATCATCTTGAAGTCAGCTTTTAAAACACACTCCGGACGATGGAACGCTATAGCGTACCTGATGTAAGGTAGCGTTCCGTACGACGGAACGCTATAGCGGTTTCGACAATTAAAATTTTTCCACGTTTTCCTCATGGGGTAGCATAACAATCGCAGATGCACCGGGCATTGCGAACGTGTCAAGGGTCGAATGGAAAGTTTCTTCATGAGCTTTCGTAACAACACACTCCACAGCGAGTCAGCAAGTTCAGGACCCCACACGACAAGCTAATCTGTATACATATCGAAAATGGCATTGCAGGCGATACAAGTGGAAATTTTTGGAGCAAACTAGATCACGACAGTGGCTTTTTCAACTGCTGAAGTGATTGAAATGCTTCAAACTGAAGGTTTTGACATCGATGTGGACGATGAAGACGTTGAATAAAGTATATGCAGTGAAGAAAGCTACCAGCTGAGAGCAGTGAAGAGGGAGGGGGGTGGGTGTTCACACGACATGAGGAGAGGGGTCAGTGGGTCAAGTACAGTAAGTTTCATTTAGTTACTTTATGTTTTGCATTTTTTGTGAATTTTTTCCTAACTCTAACAAATGGGTCGTCTGTAGGGAAAAGGAAGGGAGAGAACTATTCGTCCGGATTAAGAACTGCAGTTGCTTTATGTATTATTTAAATAGTAAAGCTGGAAAATCTTAGAATATATTGTTAAATTTGGAACTAAAACAAGTTTTGAATTTTTTTCCCTTTCATTCTATGAAGGAATAAAATCTGATTGAAATATGTAAAATGTAAGAAAAAAACACTGGAAACTGGAAACAAAAAAATCTTCATAACATAGCCTGCTATACAATCTCTAAAATGTGTTGTTAAAATGGTTTTTCTTCTAATAACTGCAAAATATAATTATATATTTCTTTTTCTTTTTCTGACAACATTTTATGCAGTGTTGTCTTCTGACCAGAAATTCCAGGAAAAAAACTGGAAACAAAAAAATCTTAATAACATAGCCTGCTATACAATCTCTAAAGTGTGTTGTTAAAATGGTTTTTCTTCTAATAACATAACTGCAAAATATAATTATATATTGTTAAAACAGGAGTTTCTTCTTTTTTCCCCAAAGTAACAGAGTTGTCAAATCCCAAATCTTTAAAATGTATTGTTAAAACGTGTGTGTGTGTGTGTGTGTTATCCTATTTTTGCTCGTCATCATTTTTCCCTTTTGGTCCCTAAATCTACTTTATTTCCTTAGATACATACATACATATATAAATCTCTTTCTCTCTCTCTCTCTCTCTCTCTCTCTCTCTCTCTATATATATATATATATATATATATATATATATATATATATATAACATGAATACGACAGTCACATAGGCACCTCTTGCTGACATGCAAAACAATGTAGCATGCACCTCTCTCTCTCTCTTCCTCTCTCTCTTTCTCCCTCTCTCTTTCACTTGGTTGTAATTTTCTCAATATTTCAATATTTTCCAATGCTTTCTTAAAATCGATCCCTGGTGTTCACTCTCATGTTTATCTCAGTATCAAATATTAGTTCTAAGTGTTTACATTTTCCATATTTGAACTTGGAGATTGTTAGTCGTGCTATTAGTAAGACATGATTGATTTGGTTTCTGAGATTTGTTTTCGAACGCTATCGGTCTCCGGTCTCCGAAAGACGCGTCGTTGCGCTCTCTTCCGAGACTTACGGGCCTCCCGACATTCCGCGTTGAACCAGGGCGTTCTTGGCATCTGAGGCTTGGAGGTAGACGATGGGACTGCTGCTTTGGCGCAATCTAAAACGATCTGTGTCAGAGTGTCAGCAGGGGCCTTGCTTTGTAAGACTATTTCTTCCTGCAGCTCCGCTCTTAACTTCGTGGTAAACATTCCCCAGTCAGCTTTGTCATAGTTCAGGCGGTCAGGCATAGAGTCACCTTCCCCATCTGTGGGGCGGAGGACGACAGGAAAGTGGTCACTCCCGTGCAGATCGTCGTGCACTCTCCACTCGTAGTCCAGGACCAACGATGGATCGCAGACCGACAGATCTAAACACGAGAGCTTTCCAGAGGACAGTTTAGTTTCAGTTTCAGTTTCACTTTCTCAAGGAGGCGTCACTGCGTTCGGACAAATCCATACACGCTACACCACATCTGTTGAGCAGATGCCTGACCAGCAGCATAACCCAACGCGCTTAGTCAGGCCTTGAGTGCATGCTTACATATTTGTGTACCTATGAAAGTGGATTTCATTTTACGTAATTTCGCCAGAGGACAACACTCTCGTTGCCATGGGTTCTTTTTCAGTGCGCCAAGTGCGTGCTGCACACGGGACCTCGGTTTATCGTCTCATCCGAAAGACTAGACGCTCAGTTTGATTTTCCAGTCAAACTTAGGAGAAAGGGCGAGAGCGGGATTCGAACCCACACCCTCACGGACTCTCTGTATTGGCAGCTGAGCGTCTTAACCATTCTGCCACCTTCCTCCTTCCGTCCGTGTTCTGAGGCAGGACCTCATGAATCTATGTCCAGAGGACAGAAGAAGGTAAGTGGGTGACTTGTCGTTAAGACAGCACAAGTCCATATCAGAAAGAAGGTTTTCCAAAAGAAGGCCTCGGGATGATGTCATCTCACTTCCCCAGAGCGGGGAGTGGCCATTGAAGTCGCCCAACAGTAAAAAAAATTGGTCGTGGGAGCTGGTCGACCAGATTCATGAGGTCCTGCCTCAGAACACGGACGGAAGGAGGAAGGTACAGAGAGTAGACAGTGATGGTTTTCTCAAGTGTGACTCTGACTGCCACCGCCTGTAAAGGGGTGCTTAAAGGAACTGTGCTGTATAAAAGGGACTTACGTACAAAAAGAGCGACACCTCCCGTCAATCCCTCTTGCTTCAGTTGAGCGGGTTTAAAAATGGAGTTAAAACCAGAGAGAGATAAAACCTTGCCATCTCTTTGCAGTCTCTTGCAGCGCCAGCACTGAAGGTTTCAAGGCACGACAAAGCAGCTGGAGTTCCTGGAAACTGGCGTAGAACCCACGGATGTTCCAGTGGATCACTGCCATTAAAAAGGTTTAAAAAAATAAAGCAGCAGCCTAATCCATCGCTACCCCCTGCTCCTCTGCTTGTGGTGGCTCAAGGTCGGCCAAGATCGCATATCTATTTTTTTAACTTAAAAACTTGTCCGATTCCGGCCAAGCCGGAATATCCACCACCTCGGCTCTTCCCGACCCCGCCGAGGCCGCAACCCTCCCCTCCTTGAGTTTTGGAGGTACGGGGGGTTTCTAGCCACTCCCACCAGCCCGAGGGGCAGGCAGACGAGAGGCGGGACGAGGGGGCCGGGGGGGCGGGGTGGGGGGGACGGGAGGCGGACACCGTGCCTCCGCCCGAGGCTTTCCGCTCCCGCCCAGCAGCCCCTGAGGACCGCCGTACAGAATGGGAAGGGGTGGACACGGCGCCTCCACCCAAGGCCAACGGTTCTACCGATATAGGTAAGCCGTCCGTCTGCGTCCCTGTGGACGTCGTCTGGATCGCAACGTCCACCATCCTGGGTCTGACGACAGAGACGTAAGACGCCTTAGGCAATGCGGCCTCCACTTGTTTACGTGCCTCAAAGAAAGAAATGTTCTTCTCCGTCTTCACCTTTTGGATTTCTTTTTCTTTTTTCCAGGCGGGGCAGTCTTTTGATGAGGACGGGTGGCCGCCTCCGCAGTTCGCACAACGGGCTGGACTGACGCATTCGCCCTGGTGCGCCGCCTTTGAACAGGTGCCACACGCCTCTTCCTCCTTGCAGCGGTCCCGCACGTGTCCAAATTTCTGGCACTTGAAACACCGTAGAGGGGACGGCACGTACAGACTTACGTTCACCATCAGGTATCCGACTCGTATGTCCTTGGGGACATTCGGGCAGCAGAAGGTGAGGAAAAATGTGTTGGTCGGGACTCTGTCCGACCCCTTCCTTACTTTCACCGTGCAAACGTCGGTCACTCCCTGAGAGGACAGTTCGCTCTTGATCTCTGCTTCAGACACTCCTCTCAACTCCGGGCATCTGATAACCCCCTTCGAACAGTTCAGTCCTTTGTGAGGGAAACCTCCACCGCCCTATCCACAAAAGTGGTTGCTTTGAGCAGAAGCTGTGCCTCTTTTTTTGACGCTGTCTCCACCAGAAATGCTCCGCTCCTCAGCCTCTTGATAGATTTCAGTGAGCCTGCCAGACTGACAGTGATAAAAGGAGTGTTCAATGAAGTCAACCTCTTGACACCACATGCATTTGTTTGAATTTTCTACCCCCATTTTATGCAACATAATGTTGGTTGGGTAAATATTATGAATGAACTTAAAATGAAGCAGCCTTAGTCTTGATTCTTTCGTACAGTCACGAGCTGTGGTAAAGTAATCGTTTATATTTATATCTAGCTTTCGTTTCCAGAACTGACTTGCGCATATGTCATGGTTTTGTTTTTTGTTTATTATTTCTCTGATCGTTTTGTTATGTAATGTACTCAGGAACCCTCTGTCTGTGTTGATTTCGTGTCCAACTGTGTGTTGTGTGGGGTCTCTGTTCATTTCAGCTTTCCAGTCATTTGGTATAGCATTGATCAGGGCATTGTACTCCAACACAAGGCCAGCGTGAGAACCAACTATGTCTTTTATCTGTTCGTACGTCATTAGATTTCCAGTAGTCCACAAATCTTGTAGGTAGTTTATACCGGCTTTTGCCCATCTGATGAAATAAATAGTTTTCCCTTTGTATCTAACGTTTTTGTTGTTCCAAATTGGTTCGGTCCGCGTGTTTTCTACTTGTCGTTCTGTATTCAAAGCTGTAGTAGCTTTTAGGACTTCTTTCCAAAATACCGATTTCATCTTATCTAAGCCTTGTATTTCATTTGGGGCGATGTTTGCGTTGAAAGTGCAATGAATGTTCGTGAAGGGGGACATTTGTTCTTTAGCTAATAGTGTCCAAAAAGACCTGTCTCTATCTTCCGCTACAAATTTGGATGCCCATTTTGCAAGAAACATCCTTTGTTGGTGTTCCACGTTTGTCATATTCAAGCCACCTTCTTCTAATTTTAGATTAAGCACGCTTCTCTTTATCTTTTCGAAAGCCTTTTTATTGTTGTATTTGCGTTTCCATAAGAATCTGTATACGATACTGCGGTTGATGTAATTTAGAGTTATTTTAGGCATAGCCAACGCTTGCAAGATATATGAGAGCTGTGACAGAAGCAGAGTTTTTGCCAGTATTATTTTACCATATATAGTGTAGGTTTCCTGCGTTCCCATGTCTTTATTATTCTCAGGATGTTTTCGATTTTTCTGACCAGTTTTCTTTGATTAGTGATGCCTCTGTAGAGAAGTAGACTCCCAAGATTTTCAGTTTTCCGTTTATCATTGGGATTTCGTAAACCTTCCCATTTCATTTTTCTTTGTACCAAGCCATATACCTTTCGATTTTAGCTTATTCAGTTTTAGACCAGAGAACTCTTCAAACTGTTCGACAATTTGGATCGCTAGTTTAATGTCTCTTTCGTTTTTCATTGTTAATGTTGTATCATCTGCAAATTGTTTGCCTTTTGTTGTTGCTTTGATGGAACCACTTCGAACAGAGATTCCTTTATATCCTGGTTATTTCAGATTTTAATTGCAAGGATCTCAACAGCAATTATAAAAAGCATATAAAGGGCTTAGTGGACAACCTTGTCTTATTCCTCGTTCCGCAGGAAACCATTCTGATAGCCAACCTCCATTATGGATGCAACTTTCTGATTGACTCATCGCGGTTGTGATGAGATGTATAAATTTCGGGCCGAAATTGAAGATGCTGAGTGCCTCCGTGATACATTTTTTGGATAGAGTATCGAAGGCCTTGGAAAAATCTAGCGCGCCTAGTGCACCAGCCTGGTTTGTTTTATCTATATATGAAGTAAGATCATCAATAAGCCTTAGATGAGAAGTTATATTTCTGCCTTTTATAAAACCTACCTGATCGTCATTTATTATCTGTTTTATTACCTTTTGCAGACGTCTAGCGAGAGCTTTTGTGTAAATCTTATAGTCTGTTTTCGTCAATGTAATCGGTCTATAATTACTTAAGTTATTCTTTTTCCAGATTTTGACCTTTATGTAATAGTGTAATCACGCCCTTCTTTAACGAATAAGGTAGTCGTCCATTTTGGACCGATTAAATAAAGCAATTGAAGTAAGGCATTTTTAGTCTTTCCCAAAAGTGCAGGTAGAAAGAAGGGGTTAATCCACCAATGCCTGGGGCAGAGTCTTTATTTAGAGTCTGGAGGGCCTGTGTGAATTCCTCTATAGACAAATCTATATCGCACAATGACTCGTTTCTGAGGAAATGTTGTGTCAAACTTCGGTTTTGCGATCTACCCTTCTTTTCTTTGTATAGGTTTTGGTTAAAAAAATTTAATTCCATTTAGAATTTCTGATGGATTTTCCGTAGTTCATTATCAAGTTTCAGTGACGATATTTGTTGTTCCCCGGTTACTTTCCATATTAAGGAAGTATTTTGTATTTTTTTCTCCTTCCTCAATCCATTTCATTCGTGACCTAACTTGGGCTCCCCTTGCTCGATGCATTTCCTGCATTTCAATCTCTCTTTTCTTTTGCTGAATTCGCTGTTGTATCATTTTATTTTGTGGATCCCCACTTAGAGTGTTTTCTAGTTCTGTTAGTTGCTTTAACTTTTCATTTGGGTCTGTTTTTTTCCTTGCGTTTGCTGATAGCATATTGTATACAGAAAGACTTTATTCTAACTTTCAGCATTTCCCATGTGGTTTCTGGATCGTTGTTATAATATTCATTGAAATGTTCATCAATTGTATTATTTATCTGATCTGTGAAGTCTTTATCATTCAAAAGTGTTGAGTTGAATTTCCAGTACCCCGTTCCTCTTTGGAAGTTATTTAGCTTTACGGTGACTGTAACAAGTCTGTGGTCTGATAGTGGGAACGTTTCAATATTCGCCTCTTTGATTTTCGTCTTAGCAATGGCATCACAGAAAATATAATCTATTCTTCTGGCAGTGAAAGGGTTGGTTCGCCGTGACCACGTGTAAGCCACTGTGTCTGGGTGTTGGGATCGCCATGCATCATGCAGGTCTAAACTGGCTACCATTTCCGTGAGAGACTGAATTTCTCTTTCAGCATGTTGTAATCCTGATACATTATCAATTTCGTTCATAGCAATGTTGAAATCACCGTTTACCCAAATATGATCTGATTCAATATCCTGTAGCACTGCTGTGAGCTGTGTAATAAAGGCTGCTTTCTCTGCCATGGTATTTGGTGCATAGCAGTTGATAATTGTGTGTAGTTTATCTTTCATACTAACTTGTAAACTTAATATTCTGCTGGTGGAATGTTTTAGGTCCATATTATCATAATGTAGCTTTTTACTTATAAGAGTAAGGAGACCATTACTTTTTGTTGTTCCTACACTGTAAAAAATATCTCCATGGCACTCTCTTTTAATTTGGGAAGCTAAATCTTCTGTAATATATGTCTCTTGTAGGCAGATCATATCTAGTTTCCTTTCTCTCAAGTATTTGAACAAGGCCATTCTCTTTAGCTTATTTCGGAGCCCTCTAACGTTCAAAGTTCCGATGCTAATTTCGTTAGCCATTGAAGTGGTAACATCACATCAAAAATCGTTGTTCATTCAATCATAAAGTCCGTAAAAAATAGCCGGGGTCGTGGTGGGGGAAGACACGGAGAGAACACCGATGATATCAGGTGTCACCCATGGCGCTGTCTGCTGCTGGTGGCTCCGTTCTTCCATTGCTGTCTCCCGTTTCCTTTAGTTTCTGCGAGAAGAAATCCTCAATCCGCGAGCGGCGAAGATTAAGCTTACTCCTCTCCTTCTCCGAAGACTGGTTGCGCCTTCTCTTTGGTGTGCTGTGTGAGCGTGTTGTTCCTTTCCTCTGGCACTGCTCTCCTGCTCGCGGCAGGCGAGGACTCATGTGTGTCAGCATCGTTCTCACTCTCTTCCTGCACACTACTTGGTTGAGCACACATCTCTGTCGTGTGTTGTGTGTTTGCCTGGGAGTGGGAGTGGGGTGGTGGTTTGCACACAGGATCCCCCCTCTTGTGCCCATCAACACCGCATGTGAAACACACAACTTGGTTGGGACATTCTGCCGCAATGTGTCCAACTTTTAAACATTTGTTACATTTTTTTCTGTTGTCCCTGCTTTTGTTCTTTATGGCATATTCCGGCATGAGCCTATCTTTTTTAGTGCCGTTTCTATGTCTTTGTTTCCACAATGCAGTGGGATGTCTGAAATCCAGACTTTGGTGGCTGGCTTTTCCTCACCGTCACTGTTACTGAAGGCAAAAGGGTCTTTGTCCAATAAATTTATGTGTACTCAAATCAATGCCCTCTATCAGCAGTTTGTCTCTGAATTGTTTTTGTTGCGGGTAAAGGCGCCACAAACCTCTAATGCGCTGAGCACCTCTGATGGTACCTCTACCCGTAACCTTCTCTGCTGCTATGCATAAGTCTATAGTGTCAGGCATGCCATTGAAGCTCGGCAGGGCTCTCGCCGTGACGAACACCGGCTCGCATTCCGTGCCCGCCGCCATGGTGGACCACGTGGCTGGACCTGGTACCCGCGTCAATACTCCCCCGTGTCGATACTCCCCCGCGTCAATACTCCCCCGTGTCGATACTCCCCCGTGTGTGTGTGTGTGTGTGTGTGTGTGTGTGTGTGTGTGTGGTCGTTGTTGCTGCTGCAGTTGTTGTATTTTTCTTTTTCTTCAGTTTAGCGTCTTTCAACCATAAGTGTTATTTCACAAACATAGAGGAAAAAGACAGCTACTGGTGAGGGAAAAGTAACTGTTCACGCAGTGTGTGTGTGTGTGTGTGTGTGTGTGTGTGTGTGTGTGTGTGTGTGTTAGATAACTTATAATTGGTGAAATTTTGTGTAAAATATGAGATTACAATATAACATCCTTAGAACGAAATACTAATGATAACAGTAAGCGAACTTGACTAATCAACAATTAAAGATTTGAATCGGTATCATTAAGCACTGATGAGCAATATCATGTAACTTGATGTGATTTGCAACATATAAACAGGGGAAAAGATATTAATTGATCTGTTTGATATATCTAAGGCATATGGTTTTTGGGGGGTAGGGTTATACGTATTTACATGCCGTGGATTGTTCATGTTTTCGATTTTATTTATTGATTGTTTTCACACACACACACACACACACACACACACACACACACACACAGAGAGAGAGAGACTGAGAGACAGTCGGGGAGAGAGAGAGAGAGAGAGAGAGAGAGAGAGAGAGAGAGCGTTCCACCGCTGTAAAATTTAGCACGGATAATTCATGTACGCGTATATACACTGTTGGACTTCGATATGTTATCACCAACCCGTAAAGTTTACCCCCGCACCCACCCCCCACCTCCCAACCTTCGGCCAAGCCGCCGCACTATGCTTTGATCCCGCTGCCTGAAACAAACCTTCCAAACTTTTATGAGCCACTGTTATGACACTTTTATGGCCCCATCTTGGAGCGCCGCACCCCGGATGCAGATGTTAAGGGCCAACGAGGAGACGTCACACATAAGACAAAGACCTACAGTTGAGAACACACACACACACACACACACACACACACACACACACACACAGGCGCGCGCACACACATACACACACACACACACACACACGAACGCACACACAAACGCACACACAATCACATACACACACGGACCATCTGACGCCCCCCCACACCCCCCCGCCCCTACGTCATACATACCCATCGCCCACATGCACACCCACCAACAACATACACATCCACGCACTTTCACACACACACACACACACAGATAAACAGAAACGCAGACAGACAGACAGACAGACAGACAGCCACCCACCCACTGACCCCCCTCCGCCCCCCCCCCCCACACACACACACACACACACGCGCGAGCGTACACACACATGTATACACACATCCACACACACACGCGCGCGCACGCACACGCATGTATACCTGCATGTGTAAATAAAAAAGACCAAAACAACATATTTATGATATTCATATGCCGAAACCGAAGGTACTTCATACAAGTAGATTATATATATACACACACACACACACACACACACACACACACACACACACACACTGGTGTACTGAAGGATACATATGCCAGCTTTATCAGTGGACTGGTGACATTTCATTTGATTTGGCGACATTTCAGCGTTCACTTAGTAACCGTTGGTTTGTCGTCTTTATTCCTTTCACTGACAGTCCATGACTTCAACCGTTTGCTTTGCTTTGTGGGGCACGTGGGGTTGGGAAGCTATTCCATGTATTTGAATAGTAATTATGCTCGAAAGCATGTCTATGTTCCCCCATGTCTATATTCTCCCCGTTAGGCAGGTCAGGGGCATAGCCCTTGCTACTGGTACCATGTAACCCAGTACTACCTGCCGCATGTGAAGTCTCCCAACGACGGACTAGGCGGAGGAGGAAACGGAAGAGGATGACCAAAGGGCAGGGGGAGCTCTTATCCTTGGCTGGAAATCCTCCTAGGAGACGGAACTCCGAAGAAAAAACCTGCACCTGCCGAGGCCGTTCTACACGCGGCACTATCTGCACCTGTGGGACTCTGAGTGTCGGTAGGCGAGAGAGTGGGGAAGGGACTGCACAACTCTTCACTAAAAAAAAAGTCACCTATGCTGGTCAGGCAACCAGGCTAATGTCGGAACGAGCTAGTGGTAATGGGGCCAAGCAGAGGATGCTGCTGGTAGTTCCTAGTCACGACTCTGCACGCAGGCGGCTGTGGGGTGACGGTCGTCCGCCATAGACTGGGGCAGATGCGGCGCCCGTATCCTCCCGCAGCGTCAGAGCAGCCCTTTTTAGGGACAGCACTGCTCTTCCCACACGGGGAAGGGGAGATAAAAGGGTCCCTAAACAAAGCCTGCATCGCCTAGTACCTAGTAGGAAACCGCACCTACTTGGACATCCAACACTGGCGGTCGAAAACAACAGAAGAAAAGAACCAGGAGTCATTCCCTGACTCTGGGTGCCTGGATTGTTCGCACCCTTTGGGACAGAGACGACAGACCAGAAAGGCGCACAGCGCTCATTGCTAGAATGCTTGATCGCTGCCAGGTGGACATAGCAGCCCTGAGCGAAACCAGGTTTGCCAGTGAAACCCAGCTGGAGGAAGTTGGAGGGGGCTACACCTACTGCACTGGGTAGCCAGAAGGCACCCCAAGAACCTCAGGCGTGGGTTTTGCCATACAAACCAAACTTGCACGACAGCTTGACAGCCTTCCACGTGGGATAAACGATAGGCTGATGACCCTGCGTCTGAAGCTGTCCGAGGATCGCTTCGCCACAGTCATCAGCTGCTATGCCCCGATGATGACCAACCCTGATGACATCAAAGAAGCCTTCCACGAGGAGCTCAGCCACACCATTTCAGTGGTAGACAGAAAGGACAGGCTGGTTATCCTTGGGGATTTCAATGCCCACGTCGGCGTGGACTTCTCCTCGTGGCCAAAAGTCCTAGGACAGCACGGCACTGGTAAGTGCAACGCCAACGGACTGCTTTTGCTCTCGCTCTGCGCGCAGCATGGACTGACCATCACCAACAGCCTCTACCAACAAGCGGACAAGTACAAGAACACATGGATGCACCCCCGCTCCAAGCAGTGGCACATGCTGGACTATGTGATTGTCCGGCAGAGGGACAGAGGTGATGTTTCCAGTACACGCTGCATGAGAGGAGCAGTCTGTTGGTCGGACCATCGCCTTGTACGCATTAAGATGAACATCAGACTTGCATGCAAGCTCCAACCAGCCAGGCAGAAACCCCCTAGGAAGCTGAACATCCACAGCCTCCCCATCACCAAGGATGTGCTGCAGCAGCAAATCCAAGCAGCTCTCCAACAAATTCCTGCATCGACTGATGTAGAAGTATGAAGCACCTTTAGAGATGCTGTGTACGCAGCAGCAGCTGGCACACTCGGCTTTGTACAGGGGAGCCACAAAGACTGGTTTGACGAGAACGACTCTGGAATCTCCAAGCTCCTGAACACATTGCATATACGGCATCAGGATCACATTTCCGATAAAGACTGCCAGAGGAAGAATAACCAGTACTTGCAAACCAAGCAACTCGTACAGAAGAGGCTGCGTGAGAGGAAGAACACCTGGTGGGAGAGAAAGTCCGAAGAGCTTCAGTCCGCTGCTGATGCTCGCGACACGAAGACCTTCCATGATGGTCTCCGAGCTGTGTATGGGCCGAGAGTCACAGGATCAACCCCTGTCCGAGCCTTGGACCAGACCACCCTCCTGACAGACATCCTTGCCCGCTGGGCAGAAAACTTCAACACCCTCCTCAACAGGGACTCTTCCGTATCTGACGAGGTAATTGCAGCCCTCCCACAGCTACCAGTCAATGACTCGCTAGCTGCCCCTCCCACCAAGGCCGAGACCCGGAAGGCCCTGAAGCTGACAACGTCAGGGAAAAGCACCAGGAGCGGATGGAATCCAGGCCGACATCTACAAGTATGGACAGGTTCTCAACCTCCTGCAGGAGCTTTGGACTCACCATCAGCCTCAGCAAGACCGAGTCCATGTATCAACCAGCTAGCTCACAGAACGCCAGTGCCTTCCCCCCACCTGCAGTCAAGATCGATGACACAGAGATCAAGTCAGTCGACAAGTTTTGCTACCTGGGCAGCACCCTATGCAGCAACGGAGCCCTTGGTGCAGAAGTGACGCTGTGCATCGCCAAGGCCAGCTCCGCCTTTGGCAGACTCAACAACAGGCTGTGGAACAACAAAGGCATTAGGATCAGCACCAAAATCAAAACCTACAGAGCTGATGTGCTGACCACCTTGTTGTACTGTTGTGAAACATGGACGACGTATCGCCGTCACATTTAACAACTTGAGCAGTTTCACCAGAGATGCCTACGAAATGTACTCGGCATAAAGTGGCAAGACAGGGTCTCCAACCTCCAGGTCCTAGAGAGGAGCGGCCTGCCTAGCATCGAAAGCCTGCTGATCCAGTGCCAGCTATGCTGGACAGGACACGTTCTCCGCATGACAGACAGCAGGATCCCGAAGATGCTACTGTATGGACAGCTGAAGGAAGGCCACCGCGAACTTGGAAGACCCTGCAAGCGCTTTAAGGACACCTTGAAGACAAACCTCAAAGCCTGTGACATAGACATCGCTTCCTGAGAAACTGATGCCTTTGACCGCTCTCGCTGGAGGATGCTGTGCTCTAGTGGCATCAAGACGTTTGAAAACAAGAGAACGCTGGCCATAAAGGAGAAGCATGAGCAAAGGAAGCAGGGCTCAACTTCTGGGGACGTTTTCCCTTGCAACACCTGTGGGAAGTGCTGCGCATCCAGAATCGGCCTCTTCTCCCATATGAGGACACACACCCACAGATAATCCTGCCTGCCTACTCATCGGACGGGAGACTCCATCATCATCATCATTATGTTCTCCCAGGTCAGCGACGGTCAGTGGTCAGCAATGGTCATTGGTGGTAGACCTTCAAGTGACCATACCCCCCACCCCCACCCCAGCCACACACATTACCCAGGCGGGAGGAGGGGTTCATAATGATTTCCCGAAAGTTTTATGAATTTGCCATTCAAATATACTTGTCTGCCAAAAACGAATTACGGTATGAATATACCAGGGTATGATTAAAAAAGACACTGTTTTTATATTGTCGAGAAAGTGTGTGATCAATAAAAATGGTGTGTTGTTATTAAAGAAGTGTCCTATTTGTCTGAGATTAGGTTTGTAGAGCTTCATATTATATTACTCAGTCTTTTACTATCAAGAATGACCAGAGTTAAAATGTACCCTAGCGTTTCAGGCGTTCTGTTACTGACCTATTTCTTTTCAGTGGTATTTTTCTTTCCAGTTAGAACTTTTTCCATAAAGTCCTTCTTGGTTTTCTTTGTAAATTGTGACAAATTACACTGATTAACTTTAAAACCATCATCAATACTGAATATCATATCGCGGCAAAACAGTGTGAACGTGTGTGTGTGTGTGTGTGTGTGTGTGTGTGTGTGTGTGTGTGTGTGTGGTGTTCACCGAATAATGTATTTACTGTGTGTCAGCGGGATGCACACAACGTATATGTCTATGTATAAGTGTGTGTGCGGGCAGAGAGAGAGAGAGAAAGAGAGAAAATGAGAGATAGTGGCAGAGAGGGGGAGAGATTAGAAAACAGAAAATGAGAGACGGAGAGAGAGAGAGGGAGACTAACAGAGGGAAGAGAGAGAATGACAGATACAGAGAGAGAGAGAGAGAGTGGCAGAGAAATGGAGACAGAGAGAGAGAGAGAGTGGCAGAGAGGGGGAGACAGAGAGAGACAGAGAGAGAGAGAAAGACACAGAGAGAGAGTGGCAGAGAGGGGGAGACAGAGAGAGACACACACACACACACACACACAGAGTAGCAGAGAGAGAGAGAGTGGCAGAGAGGGGGAGACAGAGAGACAGAGAGAGACAGAGAGAGAGAGTGGCAGAGAGGGGGAGACAGAGAGAGACAGAGAGAGAGAGAGAGAGTGGCAGAGAGGGGGAGACAGAGAGAGAGAGAGAGTGGCAGAGATGGGGAGACACAGACAGAGTGGCAGAGAGGGAGAGACAGAGAGAGACACGAACACAGAGAGACACAGAGAGAGAGAGAGTGGCAGAGATGGGGAGACAGAGAGAGACAGAGAGAGAGAGAGTGGCGGACAGGGGGAGACAGAGAGAGACACAGAGAGAGAGAGAGAGAGTGGCAGAGAGGGAGAGACACACAGAGAGACACACAGAGAGAGAGAGTGGCAGAGATGGGGAGACAGAAAGAGACAGAGTGAGAGAGAGAGTGGCAGAGATGGGGAGACAGAGAGAGAGAGAGAGAGAGAGTGGCAGAGATGGGGAGACAGAGAGAGACACAGAGAGAGAGAGACTGGCAGAGATGGGGAGACAGAGAGAGAGAGAGAGAGTGGCAGAGAGGGGGAGACAGAGAGAGAGGGAGGGAGACAGAGAGATAGAGAGTGGCAGAGAGGGGGGTACGCAGAGAGAGAGACAGAGAGGCAGAGAGGGGGGGACAGATAGAGTGGCAGAGAGAGAGAGAGGCAGAGAGGGGGAGAGACAGAGAAACAGAAAATGAGAGACGGAGAGTGAGAGAGAGAGAGAGTGACAGAGAGAGAGACTGACAGAAAGAGACACACAGAGTGGCAGAGAGGGGGAGAGACAGAGAAACAGAAAATGAGAGACGAAGAGAGAGAGAGAGCGAGCTTTTGCCACCAGACTGAGTCGTGATGAAAAAGTCCGTGTAACACGGCCCGGACTACAAGGCAGCGAGCCCACACAACAGCGGGCCCAACACACAAAGTCGCTGCTCAACTCTGAACGCGGACGGCTGGTATGAAGAGAACACATAACACATTCATCATTCCACAACACAACTTTGATCAAGCAGAAAGCATTAACAATCACAAATATATACATTCATCTGTATTTGATTGTTTTTGGATCTTTGTGAGAGGGACTATTGACACGGGGGGAGTATCGACACGGGGGAGTATTGACGCGGGGGAGTATCGACACGGGGGAGTATTGACGCGGGGGAGTATCTACACGGGGGAGTATCGGGCTGACCCCGGTACACACCACTGACAGCACTAACCTGGGGCTCCTCACAATGAACACACTTGCACCACAAAATGCGAACACAGATGATACACCAGATCAACACAGACTGCAGGCGATGATTTTCACAACAGGATGTCACTTTTAACACTTGAATAAAACACGATATTTAAATGCCATTAAGAAAGGTACCTGCCGACGTCGGAGGTAAAACCGGAACTCCGTCTTTTAACAATCTAAGTTCTTGTGCCTGCCATGATATCTGTGAAGCCAAGGTTCGTGGTGGTTCTCTCCCTAGTGCTGACAAGATCCTCATGAGAGTCAGTCAAACATGTATTACATTTCCCCAAATCGTCAAGATTTCTAGTTTAGGTACAAAATCTGATTTTGAAAGTGATCCCTCACCTGTCAGCGGCAGTGGCCCCGTATCCTGGAACCCACTGGTATCTACCACAACCTTGGTGTCGCTGGTCTCCATCCTCAGTGGGCTGCCTGAAACCTAAGAAACTCATGGCATTCACGCCGCAGTTATTTGTTCTTCACAATTCACACACACACACAGACACACACACTGACACAAACACACACACATAAACACACACACAAACACAACCACTCCTCACCACACACAAGGCATCCATTACTGTGCAGTTAGTGTTAGAAACGGTTAGGGTTAGGTTATTAATAAGGGTTAGAGGGTTAGGGTTAGCCGGCTCAATACCATGCTCAACTGGTGCACACATCCACACTCCGGGCATCCATACTAAGGGGGGGGACAGACAGACAGATAGACAAATGGACAGATGGACAGACAGGCAGATAGACAGGTAGACAGACAGACAGAAGATAGAGGCGGGTGACTTAGCTTTTTCAGTGGCTCCATGAAGTCTGGTGACACGCTTGTTGACGTCATCCCTAATAACACAACTACAAAAAAATGCCGGGTCAGATGTATTTAGGACAGTCTGTCAGACAACAATTATGTCATGGTTTTGGGGGAACGCAGGGGGGAGTTATTTCAAGCACAAATATATTAAAGCTGGCGATTGAATTTACCACACACAAAAAAGAAGAAAAAAAAGAAAAAAAGAAAGAAAGATATGCTAAAACCAACACCACATTTTTGTTATGCAGTCCTGTTCATTCACACATCCTTACACCGCTGCATACTACCAAAGACTGAAACCCACTCAGTGAAAGCAATACACTCAAAAAGCAAGTAAATTCTTAAAAAACAATAAACAAAAAACAAAAAACAACAGTGAGGGGGTGGAGTAATGGATGGATGTCGGATAACACTTACATGATTACTTACATATCAAACAAAAACATACCAAGCAACAACAAGCCAAAAATAGATAGACAGATAGATAGATTATCTCAGGAAAAGAAACAAAGTGTAGTGAAGTCTGTGACACTGACAGACTATGAACATGACAGAAAAATCTGGCAAACTATACATATGTGATAAATACACACAACTGACATTGCACACTCCTTCCAAAATTCAATACAGAGAGAGAGAGAGAGAGAGAGACACACACACACACACACACATACGCGGCGCATAAGCACATGCGCACACACATCCAAATATACACAGGCATCCATGCACACATTCAGCATATACACCTGCAAAACATATCAAACAAATGATTATGACGATGAGCTCTATATAAAAACTAAGCTACAAAACAACACAATTTCAAAGAATAAAAACATGAAACTGCAAAATGAAAATTAACATTTTCACAATACATTAAAACATCTTATCTCAATTTCAAACCCAATGAATGAAAAAAATCAATTCCACAGCAAAGTCAACATCCTTTGGCATAAGCAAGACAATCTCTAAAATAAGAATTAAGAAATTGTAAAGAAATGTCCACTTCCCCTCCACTATCCCTCTGTCTTCCCCCTCCTCTCCATCACCAAACCCCATCGTGCTTACCACCCCCCACCCAACACCCACAAACACTGATACACAGGCACACATTAGCAAGCACGCACATACCCAAACATCAAAACCATTTGCCAATAACTGAACCAATACAGGAATAAAACTATTCCTAGTTCCACAAGTGTTCCAAATCATGCAATGTCTCCCACACATAGATACATATACAGATATATACATATAATTATAATCCTTTCATATATTTCAAACAATAAAGTACTATGAGAACTGTGAGCATTGAGTCAAACTACTGAGGGATGGGATGGGTGGGAAAACTATTTCAGGGTTGGAGGGGAGGGTTAATGGTTTATGGGGGAGATGGGGGAGCTACAGAGTACGAGATGGTGAAGGGAGGAAGAATGCAGATGTGCATTTTTGTGTGTGCTTGGGTATAGTGGGCTGAATATGTGAGTATACATGCCGTGTGTGCTTGGGTACAGTGGGTTGAATATGTGAGTATACATGCTGTGTGTGCTTGGGTATAGTGGCTGATTATGTGAGTACACATGCTGTGTGTGTGCTTGGGTAGAGTGGGCTGAATATGTAAGTATACATGTTGTGTGTGCTTGGGTAGAGTGGGCTGAATTTTTCAGTACACATATGCTAAAAATAAAAAATTTAAAAAAAAATTTTTTTAAGACAAAAAGACATTATGAAGGAGAGTTAGAATAGCATCGCCAGTACTTCTGTGTGCTTTACAAGCAAACTGAAGAGGGTCAAGATGCTGTTCAGTGAAAGAAAGTAGATGACGGAGAACAATTTTTTCAAAGCATTTCATCACTACAGTTTAAGTCAGTTTAGTGCGGCTGGGTTCTTTTTCTTGGGGATAGGACAGATAGTAGATTTTTTCAGATGCTGGGGACAGAGCAGTCCTTCAGAGACCAGTTGAAAATTTTTCAGAACACGTCACACAACTGGGAAGCACATGTTTTCAGTAATCTTCCCCAGATATTGTCTGGGCCAATTGCCTTCGTGACATTCAGTTTTTAAAATAAAGATTCAAAAACTTTTGCATCGATCTCAAAGTCCTCACCTGTGTTCCTATCTTTGATCTTTTCCTGCAACTGTGAGATAACACTATCCAGTTCCCTTCCCAGATCATTCCTTTCAAAGCGACAATAGAAATCATTAAGTTTGTTTGGAGAATCAAGCTGTTCATCCCTTTTCATTTCACAAGCTACTGTTTTCCTTTTCGTTTCTCCAGTGATAATTTTTAACCCATCCCATGCATCTGCCATTTTTCCTGTCTGAGACTGTTGCTCTACTTTTGATTTGAATTCCCTCTGTCCCCTCCGTAATTCCCCAATTCCAGTCTGCCATATCCTAGCCAGCAACAGCAGCAGAGGCTCCCGTGCATCTTGGCATTATTCAAGGGAAGCTGAAAATGTTATCCTTTTAGTGTAGATCGATATCCCAGCTTTAACCAAGTTTGGGCTGTTCAATTCCTGGGCTGTGCCGAGAGGCGTGGACTTTCGTTGTTGTTGCTGCTGCGGTTGCTGTTCAACTCCCAGCCCCAATTTCTACTTATCTCTACTTATTCAGTTTGTGCCCACAGCATCGCGCACGCCATGTCAATAAAGGTCATCCTCTGTGACAGACGACGATAAACAAAATTAATGAAGAATCGAAGCCCTACAAAGCTCCTTTCTCGGTGTGCCACGGCAGTTTTGCGATCAGCTGATTAATTCAACTGAGCTTTTCGGCAGATGAATTTTCATTGATAATGAAGTTTCATATGACGCAAAGCTCAACTTGATGAAAAGACTGTCGTACACTTACAGAGCCGCATTGCGTCAAATGAAGTCTCTGTTTCTCTTCTGCATCCTCCGTCTGCCGGCCATTGACAGAAGCATGGTACCCTTGCTCCAGTTAACATAACTCACTGACAATTCCGACGACCCAAATAACCGTCGCTCTGGCGAGAGATCGAGATTAACCTACCTTGCGTACAAAAACAGATAAATATAATAAGAAAATAAAAGTGAACAGATGCGGAAAACCACAAGTAAAAAATACTCTCAGGCTTGCTTGCACAATGCGTTTTAAACTATAAAAAAATAAAAATCCACATATATATATATATATATATATATATATATATATAGAATAATGAAATAAAAGATGCGGAAAACAAAACAAAACAAACAAAAACAACAACAACAACAAAAACTCTCAAGCTTGCTTGCACGATGCGTTTTAAACTAAAGTCTCTCTCTGTGTGTGTGTGTGTGTGTGTGTGTGTGTGTGTGTGTGTGTGTGTGTGTGTGTGTGTGTGTGTGTGTGTGTGTGTGTGTGTGTGTGTGTGTGTGTGTGTGTTTATCAGTTTGTCCATCTTCTGTGGAAATGATTCACATATAGAAACGTGTTTTCCGTTAAGATTTCTGTCATATTTTGCAGCTCCTCATAAACACTTGTAAAGTGTGGATGTAGAATTTTTGTTCATGCTAATAAATGGAAAAAAAACCAAAAAAAACTGAGATCGGCTGGAAAGTGGGCATCAGTACTGTACAGCTGGACAGTGGCTGCCGGTAGAAGATTTTTCTGTACAATCTAAACAAAGTATCGGAAATGACATGAACCAAATCAGTTGTCTACAAAACTGTCGGAAGTATAATCAGGGACGTGTCAATAAACACTGAGAAACTGAGAATAATCAGTTGTCAAAGTATCAGCATGGATCTATATAATCAGGGAGTTCCGGTGTACTGAAAATGCTCAAACGCCAGTAACCTGATTACTGGATAAAGGATATCTTTATCAGCGTGAGGTAACTGCTGGCATAATTAACATTATATTAGACTGATAGAGTAGATTCATGTTATGATATGTGGTAACGCATTTGATCAGTCTGATGTTCATGGCCGGTGTATGTCCCAGCCGACCGCACTGATGGGCCACAATGTAAATGAAGCGGGGTGTTTTTCCTTTTCTTATTCCAATGCATTTTTATGAAAGAAATCACACTGTATCAATCTTACAGGAATTTATATGTGGTTTGACTGAATGCAGGGTGAGTATATATGATATTGGTCACTATTCCTTCTTAAAACAATAAAGATGAAGTCTGTGGTATACCTGGTATACATAATTCATTTTCTTTGTGTTATACATATACTTTAGAAGCGTGGATTAACAAATTCTGCATAATTCACAACAAAAACAACTCCGAGACAGACATGAGATTTGTGACCGAACAAAGCAAGGCCCAGACTGAGAAATAGGAAATTTGATGTGTCCACAAAACCCGTACAAAGTTTGCAAAGAAACTGTATGATACATTGTACGTTCTTCAATCACCGATATGTGTGACGGGACATTAAACAAAAAAAAACATTGTACGTATTTAGCTTTTAAAATGTCAGACATGTTCTTAAATGTTAACAGTGAAACACTGACATAAGGACAGCCAAGCCGAAAAGGAGTATACCACACTGCGGCCGACCATCAACTCCCAGGAAAAGGACAACTTGCACTGAAAGCTTTTTTTTTCCCCCAACAGATTGCTGCATCTTATGTGACAAAGCGAGTGACGCCAACACTTCAAAAGTGTATTTTTCCATGGATAATAATATAGACAATGTTGTTAATTCTGCTGATCCTCGTAACTTCGATGTCGAAGAATGTGTACTTAATAATGACTGAAATTTTAGAGAACGAGGTTTTGCTCGCTCTTCACCAGTTGAAGTCCGGTAAAGCATGTGGGCTTGAATTGTGTTTCTGCTGAAATGTTAAAAACTGGTCATGAAATTATTGTACCATTTCTGACAAAACTATTTAATGCGCTGTTCAATAAAGGACTGTATCCAAAAGAATGAGCCAAAGCTATTACCATTCCCACTTTTAAGAAAGGTGATACTGATAATATTGATAATTATATGGAGGGGTATCCTGGTTAAGTATCAGTTCTAACTGTTTTACAAAATATCAAAAAGGCAACTAAGGCTTTTCAAAAGTATAAAGAAATGTCATGTGCAGCCGGTATTTTTCAAAATATTTGATGTAAAGGTACAACCTTTTCTGTTGTATGCATCTGAGGTTTGGGGTATGAGTAGACTAGAGAATATAGAAGAAATTCATTTATTAGCATGTCAGCGATTCTTGGGAGTGCCAGTTTAAAAAAAAAATAAATAAAAAAAAGCCAAACAAAATGGTTTATGGTGATCTTGGTATCCGTTATTTATAAACTCATTTTTAAATGTTATAAGGTACTGGTTTAGAATACTACAGATGAATCAAAATATGCTACCACACTTGGCTTATCAGATGTTGCTTGGGTTAGATGCAAATGGAAAACAGGGTCAGTTGGGCGTCCCTGGTTCGAGAAATCCAATTTACAACAGGTTTTGATAATGTGTGGTTACAACAAGATGTTGGTGATGTGAACAAATTTCTTATTATTTCCAAGCAAAGACTTATACACATATTCATTCTAGAATGGTCGGTTACTATTAATGATGGAGACAGATATTCCTGCAACAGATCATTTAGGAAGTTATATTTGAAAAATAAAAATACATAACAAATGCTGATGAATGTTGTTTCAGTGTGGCGTTGTCTCAGGCCACTGAGATTTAACGTACTTCCTTTGAATAATAATGTCAATAGGTACACTGAGAATGATTTAAAACATTGTCCTTTTTGCCAAGGTGAACTAGAAAATAAATGGCATTTATTATTCATTTGTTCTGTGCATATTGCCGGATTTACGGACAAAATTTCTTCAAGGCTGCAGCTTAAATTTGTCTCCTAGTACACTTCTTCGATCAAACAACGAGCAGATAAATTGTCAAGTATCAAAATTTATTTTCCATGCGATCAAAAGAAGAAACCATCAGTCTGCTCAGACATGATTAAGTAAAATGTCAGGTCCATGAACAGCATGATATTGTGTGACAATGCTATTCAATTATTATATAACCCCTTCCCGCGCCTATTCCCAAGTCCCCTGGTATTGAATTGTGGTCCATGGCCTTATTTCATTATCAAAACATTTTCGTTCGCCGTTTGTTCTCTCTCTCTCTCTCTCTGTCTCTGTCTCTGTCTCTGTCTCTCTCTCTCTCTCTCTCTCTCTGCGTGTGTGTGTGTGTGTGTGTGTGTGTGTGTGTGACCATGCTTGTCAGTAGTCTCAGGATCTGTACACCGATACGACCTCTGGTACCCGTGTAACATGGATGGCAGCATGCGGTAAAGGTAGAGAGCCAAGACACTTTATATTACTGACTCTGTAGCTGTAGCAGAAAGATGGAATGCAGATGTAGTACAGCCAGACAGCCTCTTGTGCCAGTGGCTCACGGTGACAGCTTATCATGCTCTGCTCTGCTAGAGGAATGAGAGTGGAGCACTGAGCTGAATATAATATGACTATTGAGCTTGATGGAGTGGAGGAATAGGTTACTGTTGGGTTGTATTCCAGAGAAGTAGATGGGTTGTGGTGTTGGCAGAGGACGAACTCCCACCAAACACACAGAACAGCAGGGAAGAGGGAGCACAGACACTGAAAAGTGGAAAAGGGTCTGCACAGAAGTGTGTGATAGGGAGGGGGTGCACTGTCACATCTCATGACAAATAAGATATGAGTGCTCAACCCCCTCGTTCACCCACCCCATCTAGCTAGAGAGCAGTGTGGATTGTGCTGTTTGCACGAGATACTCAGTCTGTCTCGGTCTCAGTTCAGGCTGTCACTGAACTGAGATCAGCCTCTTCCTTGTTAACAAATGACAAGATTCTGGGCTTTTCGCCTGCGACTGTCATAAGAGGCAGCCGTGCCAGTCTTTGGCTCTCTTCAGGGCTGTTTGCCCGTCTTGACGCTTGTAGTGGGGATCAGTTTCCTCCGAGTGGTCGTGGTCTCTGTGTTCTCTGTGTGAACTTCCAGCCTTGGGTAGTGGTACCTCTCTGGAAGGTAAGAGGAGACTGTAAAGACAGTCCTAACCTGTGTTCTGTCTGTTCGTCTTGCGTTCATGTCTATGTATGAGAAAGAGAGAGAGAGGAGGGAGTGAATGTTTAAGTAAATATATTTTGCGATTTTATGTGCATTTGTAGGATGCGTATGCATTTTAGACATAAATTTTATAAGAATGTGATAAAATAGTTACGTGTGTTGAAAGGGTTCAACTGTAAAATCTAGATTTAAGTTTTTCCTTGTGAACCCCTTCAGTTGTTAGTTCTATTAATGTGTGTGTATGTGTGTCACTGTATTATATATGATACATAAGCTAGAATATTCCAAACTACCCCCTTATCCTTTTCCGTTACAGTCCTTGCTCTTGGGTGTGGTTGTTGTCAGCCTTTTAAACTTCCGAAATAGTGCAGCTGAGTAAAATTGGAACTATTCTGTAGCCCATGTGTTGATCAGGGAGGGGTTAAACTGAAATTTTGTAAGATTTGTTTTCTTTACGAATTCTGGGCCAGGTACATTTAGGTTGTTTAATTGGTTTGTCCAAGAGTGAATCCTAACAGTGGATAATAGGCTATATACAGTGTTTTCAGTGTTCCCACTTTCGTGCTCATCCACTGACTTCCCTACCCTTCCACTGACCCTCCACTGTCTCCCCGGGAACCCCTCTGCCTGCCTTTGGCTTCCTTAGTCCAGGCCTCCGTTGGCTGCTGCCGCCTGCCGCTGGCTGCCGTCGCCAGCGTTCTCTGGCCTGACGCCTCAGCCGTCTGGGTGTTCGTCTCTTCGTCTTCGTCGTCACTGCTCTTCGTCTTCGTCGTCACTGTTCGTGTTCGTCGTCGCTGTTCTTCGTCTTCGTCGTCGCTGTTCTTCGTCGTCGTCACTCACTGTTCGTCTTAGTCGTCACTGTTCGTCTTCGTCGTCACTGTTCCTCGTCGTCGTCACTTACTGTTCGTCGTCGTCGTCACTACATCATTAACGTTGTGCTCGTTTCCTTATCTTAAAGCTCTGTTTTTTTGTGTGTGGGTTTTTTTTCTGTGTGTGTGTGTGTTATTATTTATCCATTCTGTTATTTAAGTGTTGTTGCAGCTGGGGTTGTGGTTATTGTTTGTGGGCAAGCTAGGTGTGTCATTAAACAAATGTATGTGAACCCTGAATTGTTGTAGTCTGTGTTTGTGTTGTCTGGGTGTTAGTGCTGGGCTGGGTGGGGGCTTCTAGTCCGCTCTCTTATAGAGCGTGACATGCACAGTGTTTGGAGGGGAGGATTTAATTGCAGGCAGGATGTGCTGCTGTTCACAGACCTACCTCAAGGATGACTCACACAGCACGAGCTGTGCTGGTTATTTGAAATGATTCTCTCAGTCTGTGGTGGTGGTGGTGGATGTGTGTGTCAGTGTGTGTGTGTGTGTGTGTGTGAGAGAGAGAGAGAGAGAGAGAGAGAGAGAGAGAGAGAGAGACCAAGTAAAACCAACAATAATGATACACACCATAGTTTGCGAGGTTGCACGCTTTTCTCTTGTGAAACGCTTAAGTCCTGTTGAAGAACAAGATTTTTATGCCTCTTACTTTGTTTTTGCTGGTAAATACAGACATGAGGACAGAACCACTTCATAGAACCTAAAAAATGGTCTGTATGAATAGCCTTTGACCACATGTGCCTCGTTTCAATTTGCTTCCGTCCACGCACTGTCGTGGGATTTGTGACATATCCATTCCTGGCAGGGCAGTTGTGCATCAAGATAGGCCTACAGGGTGACAAGAAAATGAATCGCATAAATACATATGCTTTGCACACATACGTATGCGCATGAAGAAAATACTCGCACATACTGTCACACACACACACACACACACACACACACACACACACACACACACACACACAAGTTTCAAGTTTTAATTATCCTTTCACTCCTATTGGAGTATGGAGGATTACTGCAAAATAATCTTTTTGTGCCCAGAACAAATATTTCCAAATACACAATGTCACATAAAAGTTGAGAAAACACAAATGTCTTTTAACTCCAAAAGTATAACTAGGCAACATTTGCAAATCTAATCATCTTACTTACAGCTAAAATGACTTTTTTGTGTCCTTTGAGCATATGACAAAAATTAAAAACCGATTTTGGAGACAAATATTTTTTATGAACATATCTATTTCGTAACTGATCATAATTGGGACATTCCATTATAAAAATGAAACTCATCACCAATCACAGACATGTTACAAACCTTACAAAGTCATAACTCTCGTGGTGTGCCTTTGTGTCTCCCTGTTTCTATTTCCAGCTTATGATTACTACTTCGAAATCTGATGAAGCTGATAACATAATTATCAGGCATTTGACTTATATATATTTTTCTCTACCAAATCCACTTTTGAAATTTCGATAAAACAAACATTTACTACTCGCCTCTAGAGCATGTCTCCATAGATTTTGAAAACTATCTCTCAAAGCAATGTTGACATTCTTGCAGAAAGATTCCCTCTCCAAGAAGAATTGACCATCCCAAACACAGTCATACCCTGCTTCTATTAAAATTTGTCTGATACAACTCATCCATTTGAAGAATAAATACCATTTCGATATAAGTCAAGTAATATCAAATATATTTTCCGAGAATATTTTTCTGTGTTTGATATCACTAAGCTGGTCCAAGATCGAACTAATCTCATTTTCACTAACACACTAATTGGATAAATACTAGTTTCTCCATAAACAATTTGGGTCATAGTGTTTCTGTTCAGTTTGAACAAGCATTTCAAAAATTTCAATTCTAATTTTTCAAGTATATCTACATTTTCATAACCCCATATTTCTGCACCATACAACAAAATAGGAACAATCATAGACTGGTACATGTCCAGAATGATAATTATGTAAAGGTAAATCTTGATTTCTGGCTGACTGAAGTAACGAAAACATAGCTTTTTTGCCCTGTTCATAAATCATTTTTTTAGCTTTATAAAAAGTTCCGTTTCTACTAAATTCGATGCCAAGATATTTAAAAGAATCGACAACATCTAAACATGCATCACCAAACTTAAAAACAGGCTTAAGTTTGTTTGTAGAATTAAATGTCATCACTTTAGTTTTCTTTACATTGACCACTAGTTTCCATTCTAAACAATATTTGTGAAAAACATTGAGGGACTGCTGTAACCCTTCTTTCGTCTCTGAAAGTAAAATTGTGTCATCTGCATACAACAGTACAAATAATCGCAAGTAATTATCTAACTCTGAAATGTTAACATTCAATAAAAGATCAACAGATGGACTCTTATGCTCAGTCAAATACAACTCTAAATCATTGAAATACAGAGAAAAATGCAAAGGCGAGAGATTTTCTCCTTATCGTACACCCTTACAAATGCTAAAGAAATCAGATTTTTCACCATTTAAAAACACACATGACTAATTTTATCATACATGTTCATTATGACACGCAAAATTTTACCATTTACGCCTTCATGAACAAGTTTTTGCCATAACCCACTTCTCCAAACTGAATCAAAGGCTTTTTTAAAATCAACAAAAGCACAGTAAAGTTTCTTCTTTCTCCATCTTTGCACAGAGAGAGAGAGAGAGAGAGAGAGGGAGAGAGAGGAATCTGTGAAATCAAAGCCACCTGCCTTGGTGAAATTCATCATCTCTTACATCTCTAGGCTCACAGAAACAGCTGTCTCGTCCCCTCCCTCTCCTTGCCAACACACCTTCCACTTCTCTCCAAATCCCCAATTTTTTGTCTTCCACCCACCCATCCACTGAGGCCCAGTGGACCTCAACAGTCTCATCTCCATGTGGGTGGGAGGTTTGTGATGGCAGCTTTTGTCTCACCCCATTAGCTATGTACAATAGCTTTGTATTGGAGGCTGATGTGCTTGGCTGGGCAAACGGACCTGGCTGGGCAGACAATGGATGATCTTCACGCCCTGTAGGTTTCACTGGCTACTGGGCCATGACTGACCACAAGGAACACACTGTCACAGTACCCATGGCTTACTGGTCAGACGCCTGGGTTTGAACTCTGGCTTCTGATCCAATGTTCCCCAGTGACCAGAGTTTAAGGCTCTGCTTGGGGAAGGCAGTTAAAAGGGGCAGGAGAGGATTGGGCCCTGCCTTCCTATGCCAACCCCTATCCACAGTCAATGTGAATACATTCCCCTATGGCCATAAAAGGCTACAAGATCTTAAACCAACATGGAAAATGCATTGTATCAGTGATAAGCCACACAGAGTTTAATGGGTTGCACTAAATCTGTAGAGGATTTAACCTGAAGGCTTATACTGTTATTAAGTAAACAACTATAACCCATAAAGGAACAATGCACACCGGCCAGGCAGTCAGGGAAGCTGAAGGGATAATATAGTTGTAACTGGACCTGGTTGAGCAGGAGTGTAAATCTGCTGCTGTTTAGAGGGGGAATCTGATATTGTTATGTATTACTCGTCCACTCACTCACTCACTGACATACACATACATGCACACTTTTTTTTTTAACCAGTACTGTGCCACCACCTTCACCGTCTCCACTAGCGTCATCATCATTATCATGATTGTCGTCAGTTGTCGTTGTCCCCCTTCTCAGTTCTCTGTTCCTTTTCTCTCCCCCAGGTTTCTCTACGATTTGTGCTGGTAAAAGACAAGAAACCAACCTCAATGACAACTAAAATGTTTTTGATAAAAATAAGGGGTACTTCCAACTCTTTCTCACACATTGTAAGAAATCGTGAGGGCGCCTTCCACGATCTCTCCGCGCAATTGAGAGGAAACGTGGGAGGGGAATGACCAAAGCGAGAGAAATCGTGGGACTGATTCTGAGAAATCGTGGACTTACATGCCCTCTTTCTTCTTGTGCTCTTTTGTTCCCTCAAACCTCTTTTCTTATCCTTGCTTCAAACTCTGACTCTGCTCAGACCTGTATCTCCGATCTGAAGATATTGATGACTAAAAACAAGCGAAAATTAAACTGATGAGGATAAAACTGAAATCACTGATGATTATCACCCCACAAAGACTTTGCCACTCAGTCTCTCTTTCTTCCTCACTTGAGTCTCCCTCAGTGGCACCGACATTCCTCTTTCCTCTTCCGTCCGCAATCTTGGTGTCATGCTCGACCAGTCTCTTTCCTATCAGCAGCATGTTGCAAATTTCTGCAAATTATGTTAATTTGAAATTCGCAGAATTGCATCCATTCATCTCCTGGCTGATGATGCAACCAAAACTCTCCTATGTGTCTTTGTGCTGTCTGAACATGTAAATACAAACGTTATCAAAATCCAGTCCATAAAAACCTGACCTATATCTATTTGTTGTAATGATAAAACATCGATCATCAATAAAAATTGTATATTAAGTTTGAACTATTACGCAAAATCCCGCGTGACAGATGTAAACAATCCGTTCCATTTGACATATTTTTCATCCTTTCAAAAGCAAGCACATATATTCTTTAATACAGTACACGTTCTTTACTTGCAACAGGTGGTCAACACATCTCTCTTTGATAGCACATACACTCATTTTCTGGTGAAAATGTTTATTCAGCTATTTAAATGAATATCCACGTCGCATATTAGTTTTTGGTTCCGCTTTTCTGTGTTACTTCTGTACATGTAAACGTCCCGATAAGAATATACATGTAAACAAAATTAGAACTATTTTCACTGATATAAATCATCATTGTGGAATCATCGCGGGAAAGCATAAATCGGTTTGACAAACACCCTTCAATCGTGTGTGTTTGAACACAGATTCAGAGAGCGTGTGAAATGTACGTATGTTATACGGAAATCTCCGATATGTTCATTCGCACCCAATGGTTGATATGTCGGGTGTCCCCCAAAAAGTGAACCGCTTTTTGACAAGTATTTTCTCAGTGATAGAGACACCGAATTCATTGAAATCTTTCACACAATAACCTTAGCGTATCATCAAGTTTGGATGTCAAAAAATCCAATATCAGAGTTGTGCAATGTGACCTTCATCATGTTCATGCCAGCTGCCAGGTGTTGGCATCTGTCAATCAGTGTCAGTCTAAAAATAGCCTGTCTGGGTGTCAAGCCTTTTTTTTCTCTCTCTTTTTTTTTTTTTTTTTTTTTTTTTTTGTCGTGTGTATCCAAAAGCATTGTGTTTTCAATGAATTCGGTGTCTCTATCACTGAGAAAATACTTGTCAAAAAACGGTTCACTTTTTTTGGCCGAGACACCCGATATTGTTTGAAATCTAAAACTGTGTACGTTAATTTCGTTGTTGTTATGGTTTGTTTATGCATTACTGTTTCTGACACATGGCGAGATGCAGTGATATTCGGACAGTGATATTCGGATACTGGCGTAACAGAGATTTCGAAACAAGTCAACTCATGTTGTTCGATAAGACTGCTTTCAGTTGAAGACTTGTTGCGCGGCATCAAAAGTTCCAAACAACAAAGTTCAAAGTAGAAAATGACCCCCTTTGATTTTCTTGAATCTGGCGAACGCTGTCTGGTGAAGTTTTATCTCGAAAAGATGTATTTTATCAGTTCACGTGACAGACGAAGTGTGAGGGAAAAAATCGTTTATCCGAAACACGTCAGTCCCTATATACGAGCTTATCGTTTTGCAAAATTTTATTTAAATAGCCACGTTTTACATTACACAAGTCCTGAAAATCCAAACTACGCATTGATTGTGAATGATTTTACATTTTGTTTTTCCGTATAATCTTACAGATTTGTTCACTGTGAGAAATCAGTTTTCTGTTGATTGATCGAATAAAAAGATACATCTAAAAGAATCCGGTGTTTTTATCACAATTATTCACAGAAAGAGGATAACTTTTGTCAAGTGAAATAAATCACACTGTTCCCATTTCATAATAAAATGAACAATAGTTCTTTAAACACTTAAGCACTGGAGAGAATTAATGTGAAAATGTAGTGCATGCAATGTTTCTGAAAAAATAAAATCATCCAGGGTGGGGAAATTAGTTTAGGTATTTTGGGTACAATGTTACATATGTCACAAGGTTTTAGGTGATCATTAATAAAATGCATAATTTTGCGCATACTTTGTTTGATTTCATTGCATGGCCTAAGGATTGCATGATAGATTCATTATTAACATTATTATAAACCCAGTAATTCAAACATCTATGTTGGGAAAGTTAGTTTGGGTAACTTGGATTCAATGTTACACATGTTACAACAAAGTTTTATATAATCATTAATAAAATGTATGATTTATTATTATTATTATTATTATTATTATTATTATTATCATCATCATTATTATTTATAACCCACGCTAAATTGACATCAACTGCGCCAGGGTTCATGAGTCACATTAGCAGACACCACTTCATTTTCAAAGAAAAATATGTATTTCATACCGTTCTTTTCACATCAAGACATGATGGTTGATTTTGCCATCATCTGCCTTCCATACTTTCCGGATTATTTTTTTGGACAGTCCTCCAACAATGTTCATTCAAATAAACATGGTTAACGATATTTAGATATCTATATTCTACAAGTTGATTAGCAGAACATGAAGTATTTCCATGTTGTGCGTTGTGTAAAATGTCAACAAAATTGTACCTAGGAACTAAATGATTCTGAGTCCATGCTGCCTTCGTAAATTCACCTTTGCAGTCAGTATAATACCGATTTCATCAAGTTCTTTGTGACATGTCATAACTGGTAAGAAACTGGAAAACATTAATAAAAGCAAATTTGCGTCTTCTACCAATTTAGTATAAAATACATGAAATTGAACATGTTTGTTTCCTTTTGACCCCAAAGAGCTCTCTTACTAGCTTTCTGTACAGCATCTGTTGTCTGCCGCAGTTTCCTGGTCACGATCAACATCAGCGCGGCAGCTGTCAGTCACATGTACTGTACCGCGCTAAATACTTTCCTCTGGCGACCCGCATACTACGCGCTTGCGTAACCTTCGCATGCTCTTGACTTGCGACTCTTTGTAAGGCGCTCTCACACGGGCAGAAGCAATAAAACCACACAAATCTTCACATTAAAAATCAAAATCTAATTAGGTTCCCGCCCTACTACAGTGGTAAACTTTATATCAATGTGATCAGAATGATTTATTCTATTTCATCGTAAAAAGAACGGTTTTGTTGCTCACATTTGGACCTAACGCAAATTTCGAGTCCATCTAAATTCCAAGCCGTCACTAGGACAAGCCAAGATTGGTTACTTTGGTTTAACCTATTGGAAAAGCAATGTGGGTTCGTAATAAGTATGCATAGTGTGTTGTAGGAGGGAATAAACCAGTCAGCACAGCTATAATTCTCAGCTGTCTCCCAGAAGAACCGAAAACTGACACAGGCTGACTGACTGATGTGACTGAAGTGAAAGGAAATCCTTGTTGGGCTGTGAGTACATGACTTGTAATGGTTTTGTTGTCAGTGTAATGTTGATAACTTAGTTTTGTTGGGAACAATTTTTTGTCACTGAACAGCCAGAGTAAGTTGATCTTGTGGCTGGTGGAAAGAAAAGGGGTTAATGAGTGAAATCTAACCACTAAGTGAGGGTAGTACTGGCCTATGTCTTTTGAGTTCCCCACCCCCTCCCCCAGACTACTGTGTTACAGATATTTTGTTATGATTTTTAGTTACAGTGCTTGGTTCAGATGGTGTATCTTGGCACACATAAATGATGTCAGTGTACTGTCAGTTGTGACGGCGTGGTAAGGTGGTGTTAGAGAAGGTGAAGACAGGTAGAAGGTGTTAGCAGAAGAGAGCTGCAGCCAGGCAAGGTAGACTCGGGAAGGCAGTGCGCTGGTTTTCTTCTTTTATTTTCTTAATCTTCCAGGCCAGGAGAGTTCTGAATTTGTCTGGCACTCACTCACTCCTTATATTCAGTTCCGCCGAACCACAAAGCCACCGCTGTGAAGCGACTCACAAAACCGGCCCTCCGCGAGCCTTGAGGGACCAAGCTTGTGTTTGTTTGACCAAATTTAGCAGCTTCTGACTTTCGGCTAGGGGAACTAACATAAACATATTATATGTCACACAAAACTACAAGAAACGAGCATTTTCTTAAGCTAAACCATTTTCTACAAAAATAATGTAGTTAAAAACTATAAACCAAAAGAGTCACTGAATGAACGAGCTTTTAACGAGTTCATGTATCATTTTTGTACATTACAACAATTAATACGTCGCGATATGTGATATAATTGCAACAGTTAAGTAAATGGAAATCCTGAATTTCCAACTATATAAAAATCATTTATAGAATCTGCTTCTAGAGTAAAGATTTTTTTATGTAAAAATTCAAGAGAAAACTCAACGGACAGCTCCCATGTCGGCACCGCTTGGCGGTGCTTTTGGCAACAACCAGCGTCCTCACTGGCACTTTTCATGGCAACATAAAAGGGGGCCTAAATCATGCACTAATACACCAATTCAAAACAACGAACACACAAAACATTATCTTAAGTGCAAATCCCAAGACACTCAGTTACAAAAATCGGAAAAATGCAAAATCCATTAAAATCTCAAACAATAATCAGTAACCCTCGAGGGACGTTATCATGAGCGTGAACCCTCAGTCAGATTTTCACAAAATGTATAACCCACATCAGGCCAAAACGGTTTGCCCACACTGAATTCTTAAAGGGGCATCATTTTAAATGTAGCCCTTCAGTATATACTTAAGATGCACACGGCAATTCAGTGGATGGACTCTAGTCAAATGCTCTTGAGGGGCGTTTTAAAAAAAAAAATGCAAACCCCCAAAGCCAAAACCAGTACAGGTTATAAGGGGAGCTGTTGTATTGACAGTGTTCCCAATATAACAAAATAAGTACCAACAATGTTAACTGTCTGAAATGTATATCGGCATGATATACACTGACTGTGGGAAAATAGTTGTATAAACATATAATTCCTTTTCATCCATATTGACTAGAGAGAACCTGAAACAAGATTCCTCAAGATGAAGTACCTGAAGCTGCCCAACGAAGATTGTAGCCAACCCGGCTACACAGTTGTTGACTGACGGTGGAAACAACGTAAGCACTGAGAGATAAACCATAGAAGTGGCATGTGTGTAGCAGGTGTGTAGAGAATTTTGGTTCTGCTACACCTTAAGTGGGTTTTGGTGTACTTTTAATGTATTATTTACTTGTTTTGTATATTAGGTGGTGTCGATTAAATGTGAAATGAACAGATCTACAGGTTAACACTGTCAGCAAGTGTTGTGGAACACATGTTCGACTTGTTGGTATCGTGATAACATGTGTAGGAGTTGTGCTATGTGTCAGTGATGTACTTTTTTTCATACAAAGTGGGACAGCACATTGTAATGTGGTTAATGAGTTGGTAAACCATGACAGCACTGAGGGTCAGTGCTATGTTGTTGCACATTGCTGTTTACCAGAGATATGTTGGAAGTAATGATTTCCCATACATTTGTGTCAGTGGGACACTTTGTGAAGACAAAGAGATTTCTTTGGGTAATGGTAACACACTGTCATTACTGTATGATGCATAACATGAGTTTAATACTCAGGGTTGTATTGGTCAATCATATGTTTGGTGCACAGTATTGTATGTCACTGTTGGTAGTAGGTAAGCTTGATGAAGCTTGTTTTACCGCATACAGATCTGTGTGTGAGAAGAGTGCATACTGTGGGACATGTGGTGAAAGGTAAGACTGTGTATAGGCCTTTCGTGTAAGTGATGTCCAGGTATTTTGAGATTTTCTGACATGGGGTTCTTTATTAAAGTTAGCTAGTTGGTGTTTTAAAAAAAAAAAAAAAAAAATATTATTAATTTATTTATTTTTTTTTTTTTTTAAGGAGAAATTAGTGGATGCGTAAAAGTTCTACAAATAAGAGTTTCAGCATCCCTGGAAGGTTCTTTCTAATTTCTTTTTTTTCATTTTTGTTCCTTCCATCATCATTTTTCTCCTTTGTGTTGTCTTTTCTTTCTTTTTTTATTCTTTTTTTTCTCATATTTTTTATCTGTCTTCTTCCCAGTGGCATGTTCATACACTTACAAGACCATGCAACATACATTACACATACATGATGGTTTCACCCTAAATCATATTGACTGAAAGAGAAGAACGGTATACATACCCCCCCCTCTCTCTTCTTTACTCATCCACTCCTCTCTACAACCACTACACCTAAGTACAATAATATGAATGTGCACACTGGATAATGCCCTAAGAATTTCTTGTCGGCCTGACCGCTCAGTGTTCTGGTATCTTAACGTTTATTGATCATAGGTTACATAGACTGAGCTCTGATTCAAAGATAAGGTCCAGATTTTTGCACTTGCCGTATTCAAATTTAGAGATGGACAGTTTTCCTATTAACAATATCATATCGATTTCCTTTCGTTTTCCATCAGTTGGAATGTCCATTTTTCTTGTACCAAACCGAGCTACTTTTTCATCCATGGGAATCAGCGTGTGAGAATGAGTTGTTTCACATGTTTCCAAAAGGAGAAAAGTTTAGGGCAGAAGTAAAAGGCATGTTCAATGTCATCGGTTACTTAGCACCAGTTACATCTATTTGTGTCCGTTACAACCATTTTGGCAAGCAAAATATTCGTTGGGTAAATATTGTATATGAATTTGAAGTGAAGTAACCTCAGTCGTGATTCTTTCGTACATTCATATGCTAATTTGAAGTAGTCGCTTTTTTTATGTCCAGTTTACGTTTCCAAAACTGGGCTGCACCTCTTTCATGGTTATGTTTTCTGGCGAATGTTTTCCTGATTTGTTTATTTGACAAGGTATTGAGTTCCCCTCTTTTGTTGTAATGTCGTTCGGATTTTCATCGTTGTGGACATCATTAGCTAGATGGAGTTTCCATGGTTGTGGGATTGAGTTTATTATGGTACTGTATTCAAAAAGAAGGCCAGGGTCAGCGCCTAATTCACGCACTATCTATTCATACATCATTATATTTCCGTGCTGCCAAAGGTCCTGCACGACACGAATGCCGCCTTTACTCCATTTGGGAAAGTGTAGCGCATTTCCTTTGTATTTTATATTTCTGTTATTCCATAACGGTTCTGTTTTTATATTTTCTATCGGTCTGTCTTCGTTAAAGATTGCCACTGCTTTTATTACATCTCTAAAAAAACTGACTGCACTTTTTCCAGTTTTTTAAAAATTTCTTTGGGTGAAACGTTACACTTGAAACTCCTATGACTGTCTTGAAAGGGGGACATGTATCTCGACAGAATGCTCCAGTGAGATTTCGTCTCTTTGAGGAGTCTGGCTGCCCATTTCACCAAGAACATTTGCTGCTGGTGTTCGATGTTGATTATGTTTAAACCACCATCTTCTTTGTCGAGGCTGAGAACGCCTCTTTTTATTTTTTTCAAATGCTTTTTATTATTATCATTATTAACCCTTTTTTTTCCAAGGCGCTACCTGTAGGACGTGAGATAATTGTGACAGTAAGAAAGGTTTTGCCAGAATAACTGTACCATATAGAGACGGGTTTCTGCGTTCCCATTGTTTTATCACCTTAGCTATTTTTTCAACTCTGGATTTCCAGTTTTCTTCGATTTCCTAAATTTCCATTTCTGCCGAGAAATATATCCCCAGAAGTTCCAATCTGTCAGATCCCATGGGAATGCCATTTATTTCACCTGTTTCATGTTTTCTTGACCCTAGCCAAATGCCCTCAGATTTATTTTTATTTAGTTTCAGGCCTGAATACTCCTCGAACTGCGTTACAATATCTGTAGCTATTTGAATATACTGTTCACTTTTAAGGGTTAATGTTGTATCATCTGCAAAGTGGTTTATTTTTAGAGTTCAGTTCAAACTGTTTTATTTTAGAGTTGTTGCTATGGGTTGCACCCATCGTCGAGCGGAGTTAAGTCAATCCCTTGAACATCTTTATGACTTCTAATTTGAATCGCCAGTATTTCTACTGCAAGTACAAAAAGAAGAGGGCTGAGGGGGCATCCATGTCTGATCCCTCTTTCTGTTAGAAACCAATCAGACAACTATCCACCATTATGAACACAGCTTAGTGTCTTATTCATTATGGTAGAAACACAGTTTGTGAACCTTGGGCCAAAGTAAATATCTAAGGCTTCGATGATACATTTTTTTTTGATGATGTATCAAAAGCCTGGGAGAAATCAAGGCCATGAGAGTCCCTGGTTGTGTTCAGGTATTTTGTGAGATCATCGAAAAATCTCAAATGGACTGCTATGTTTATACCTTTTATGAAACCTACTTGGTCTTCATTTACAACTGATTCCATTACATTTTGGAGTCTCATGGCCAGCACGTTTGTAAATATCTTATAGTCTGTGTTTGTAAGAGTAACTGGTCTGTAATTTGCGAGGTTATTTCTGTCCAAGTCTTTGCCTTTGTGAATTAATGTTATGGTTCCTCTTTTCATTGAAGAATGTAGTTCTCCTTCCTTAAGTGCATCTGTAATACAACGGGCAGTCTGTTTAAATCAGTAAGGGCTAGTGTCAGCTCGTCCAAAGTTATTTCTTTGTCACATTGATCTTTTTCTTCTTCTGTAAGTACTGGATAATCTTCATTGCTCAGGAAATGGTCTCTTATATTTCTTCCTCTTCCTATGGATATGTCCTTCTTGTATAGGTTGTGTAAAATTTCTCGATATGGTTCAATATTGTCTGTGAATTGTCTGTCATGTTTTGGTCTATGCGTAGAGAGGTTATAATGTTCGCAGCTTATTTTATCTTTTCAAGGCGGAGAAAATATTTTGTTTTTTTCACAATCTTCTATCCTTTGGCTCTTGAACGGATCTGAGCACCTCTTGCTTCGTTTAATTCTTGCAGTTCCATTTTTCTTAGTTGCCGAGCTTTCACTAACATATCTTTCTCATAAATGTTCTGATGTAGTTTTTGTTCTATTTCGTTCAGCATTTTGATTTTGGCGTGTTTAATGGGAGTTCGTTTTTTGAATAGTTTATGCAAAATGACTTGTATCTAACCTTAAACATTTCCCAGGTCTTTTGTGGGTTTCCTTCTTGATATTGTGAAAAATGCGAATCTATAAATGTACTTGTTTCTTCTAGAAACCGTTCCTGAGATAGGAGTGAGTTGTTAAATTTTCAATATCCTGGGCCTCTTTGCAACTTGTTTGGATTGAATATCGCTTTCACAAGTTGATGGTTTGAGAGGGAATAATTCAATGTCTGTTTTCCTCACAAGTTATTGAGGTAGTGTCGCTGAAAATATAATCAGTTCTTCTACCTGTGAAAGGAGCAGATCTTCACCAAGTGTATTCTTTGACATCTGGATGGATAGACCTCCATGTATCTTCCAGGTCAAAAGAGGATAACATTTCTAGAAGGGCTTTTTTTTTCTCACTGCGAGTGTGGTTTGCCGGCTGTTATCCCGAGGATGTATTGTGTTAAAATCATCCTAAACCCACAGGTAGTCGTAGTCTTGCTTTTGTAACAAGTTGCCGAGTTGGTCAATGAATGCTATTTTGTCGACGGTCGTATTGGGTGTGCAGCAATTAGCTAAGATAACTAGTTGATTTGTTGTCATTTATAATTCTAACAACTCTGTCACTTCGATGAGTTCTGCGTTATCTGTTTATGGCTGGAAATGAGTGTGATAAGTCCATTGCTTCTGTCAGTACCTGCACTATAGAATACACTTCCAGACCACCACACATTAATTGGGTACAATATATCATCTGTCACGTAGTTCCTGCAAACCCCTTTTTACAATCAAATATCCGAGTGATACCACCTTGTCATCACTGACCATTAATTTTTACCAGCAACAACAAAAAAAGAAATAATAAAGCTCAGCGTTCTTCCCTTAGTCCACACGGCAAACCATATACCGCCCGTAGACCAGAATCGCTGGTCAGCAGTTGGAAGAGCTCAGCAGCACAGGCTGGTGGCCATGCCACTCATCAAAGAGCTTGTTCCAGGCTCCTTGCTGTCATTTCTGGTGGTAAGAAACTTGGTCTCCCCGAGATTCCGAGAACTGTATAACAACCGACTAATTGTATGTAGTACTCCTAATGACCACGCTGTTTCAAACTTAACTCCTCCCTTGTTTCTTTCCGTTAACAATTTCAATGACCAGAAACCGTGCCCAGATCTAGAGCTTAATATGTACAGAAGAATTCAAAAATTCTGAAATTTGAAAGGAACGTTCTACAGCAATGCACGCAGTTTAAAGGCGTGTGTAAACATTTTACTTTTTTTGAACTGAAATATTTGTCAACAATCCTAGATCCATGTTAAACGTTTCAGTTGCTTGGTATGCTTACATAATAATTGTTTAATTATTCAAGTGGAAGTACACTCAATCTGCTATTTGCAATGATGTAAGTGCTGTGATTGTTACAAACTGAAACCAACCTGCTCACGCGGATCCTGCCGCTGCATCAACAAAAAGTATGGTAAAATGTACTCGTCTAAAAAATTTTTCTTTCTTTCTTTCTCGTACATTTCAGCTCAGAAGACCAAGTTCAAAGAAAACGTGGTAAAAACATGCAGAATAGTCACGTCATGGGTACGATATCTAACCAAGATATCAATATCTAACCACGATATCAAAGTTGACCAAGTATTGGATTTAGAGCACATGGCCATAAGTGTTCAATGCATCCCTAAGTTCAAAGATTATCAGTATGGCTGCCAGGAAGAAAATTATGAGAGGGTCTGGAACCATTTTTGTCATATTTGACAAAGAAAACATCTACAGACTGGGTTTGAAGAGTACAAGAATTCATGCTTTTGAAAACTTTTACCATGACTTAAATTCATGTCTACAAACAATGGGCTCATAGGATCTTCCACACCATTCTAATCAGTCCATCTGTGCAAGTCTGAAAGCTGATGTTGTGGTCATATGTCAAGTCAGGGGCATAGCCCTTGCTACTGGTACCATGTAACCCAGTACTACCTGCCGCATGTGAAGTCTCCCAACGACGGACCAGGCGGAGGAAGAAACCTTTCCCAATGGCTATGAAAGCGGAAGAGGATGACCAAAGGGCAGGGGGAGCTCTTATGCTTGGCTGGAAGTCCCCCTAGGAGATGGAGTTCCGAAGAAAAAACCTGCACCTGCCGAGGCCGTCCTACGCGTGGCAGTATCTGCACCTGTGGGACTGCGAGCGTCGGTAGGCGAGAGAGTGGGGAAGGGACTGCACAACTCCTCCTCACTCAAAAAAAGTCAACTGTGCTGGTCAGGCAACCAGGAAATGTCGGAACGACGAGCTAGCCCTTCAACACCCAGCTTTCCCAAGCCCTGCAGCGATGGAGAAGATGGACAGGCAGAGGATGCTGCTGGCAGTTCCTAGTCATGACTCTGCACGCAGGCGGCTGTGGGGTGATGGTCTTCCGCCGTAGACTGGGGCAGATGCGGCGCCCGTATCCTCCCAGTGTCAGAGCAGCCCTTTTTAGGGACAGCACTGCTCTCCCCACATGGGGAAGGGGAGATAAAAAGGATCCCGGAACAAAACCTGCTTCACCTAGTACCCAGTAGGAAACCACACCTGAAATGAAATGAAATTATGGTGCTTAGAACCTCGCCGACCACTAAGGCCATCTCAAGGCTATCGCCGCGTTAATAACTACTACAAGGATAAAAAAAAAAAACCCAACCAATTAAACGAGTCACCACTTCAAACTTTCCACTCCAAAGTTAAAAAAACTTCCATAGTTTAAAACCTTCAAATCTGGTTAAAAATGTTCACTTCTTTTAAGAAGTCCATCAGCGCCCACGGAGGGACATCACGAAACAAAGTCTTCAAAGAACCCGCCGTGTAATATCTGCGTCTAACGTCATGCAGATCCCAACAGTCAAGGAGCACGTGTTTCACGGTGAGAGGCTCGTCACAGGGAATGCATCGAGGGGCCTCCTCCCCCTTCAACAAGTAAGAATGAGTAAAAAAAAAAAGTGTGCCCCGTACACAGTCTGCACAGCACAGACTCCTCCTTTCTGTTCTTCACCCCCGAAGGGAGGGTCTCTTTTAGGTCCGGACGGATCTGGAAGAGCTTGTTGTCCGTCTGGGTGTTCCACTCCTCTTGCCAAAGATCCTTAACGTAAGTGTTCACCTTCCGCTTCATGTCTGTATATGGCACAAAGGATCTGGATAATTCTTTCTTTACAGCGTTCCTGGCCAGCAGGTCCGCCCTTTCGTTACCACGAATGCCAACATGTCCGGGAACCCAGGCCAACACAACCTCGTATCCTTTCTTCGTTGCGAGAGTAAAATCTTCATAAAATTCCAGCAGTTTGGGACGAGTGATATTCCTGCAGGCGATCGCCTCCAGGGCTGACAAGGAGTCGGAAAAGATAATGAATCTCTTTTGTTTCGAAGAGAGAACCATTTTTACCGCCAGAACCAGTGCGGTCAGTTCCGCAGTGTACACCGAGCTGTCAGACAGGATGTGCTCCGTTGAGGGCCGGTCAGGAAAGGCGGGACAGAACGCAGATGCAGCGACTCCGTCCACTGACTTGGAACCGTCAGTGAAGATGCTTTGAAAAGTGGGGAATTTGTGGCACAGTTCCGAAAAGTAGGTTCTGTAGGCCAGAGAACTGGTTGTGTCCTTACGGGTACGAGGCCAGATCGAATCGGACCTCAGGTGTTGTAAAGGTCCACGGAGGACTGTCAGGGAACTTAGAGAAATCCGAAATGCCACCGACATCCAGATCGGCCTTTTCTAAGTACGGCTGAATGCGGAGTCCAAGAGGAGGTATGCAGTTTGGGTTGTCTGTAAATTTCTTATCGAAAGGGTTGTTGAATACAGCGTCGTAAGCAGGGTTAGTAGGTTCAGAAAACAATTTCAAATAATAGTTGAGGGTCAGCTTCAGTCTGCGGTTGGAAAGAGGCGGTTCCCCCGCCTCTGCGTACAGGCTGTGCACAGGGGTGGTGCGGAAAGCACCTAAGCTGAGACGGAGCCCTTGGTGGTGTACAGGGTCCAACAGTATCAGGTAGGACGGTCTGGCCGAGCCGTATACTACACTTCCATAATCCAGTTTGGACCGGACCAGGGCTCTGTAGAGGTGCAAGAGAGTTCTCTTATCAGCACCCCAGTTCGTGTGTGCCACAACTCGGATGATGTTCAGGGTTTTTAGGCAAGATACTTTCAGCTGTTTAATATGGCTGAGAAAGTTCAGCTTCTGATCAAAGACGACCCCTAAAAATCTGGCTTCCTTGACCGCCGGGATGGTGGATGTTCCCAGGCGGATTTCAGGGTCCGGATAGAACTGGCGAAAATTATGAAAATGGATGCATTCAGTTTTGGAGGACGAAAACGTGAAGCCATTCTCCTCTGCCCAACACTGGATTTTGTTGACGCAGAGCTGAAGCCGTCGCTGGATGCTGGCATACGTGCTGCCAGTTGCATATAAGGCAAAATCGTCCACGAACAGCGAGCTGTCCGATCCCTTCTGAACGGATTGAACGATGTCATTAATTTTGATGCTGAAAAGAGCAGGCGACAGGATGCTCCCTTGCGGGACACCCAGCTCCTGCTCGTGAATGTCGGACAGGGTGGTGCCGACTCTCACCTGGAATTGTCTGTCTTGTAAAAAATTGTGGATGAACTGAGGCAGGTGTCCTCGGAAGCCGAGCTTGTGCAAGTCCGAGAGAATACCAAATTTCCACGTGGTATCGTAAGCTTTCTCCAAGTCAAAAAATATGGCCACCACATGTTTGTTCACAAAGGCATTTCTTACAGTGGTTTCCAGACGAACCAGAATGGTCAACGGTAGAGCGATGCTTGCGGAAACCGCACTGTTCTTTCGCCAGAAGGCCGTCGGTCTCTAGTTTCCACATCAGTCTACCGTTGACCATCTTCTCCATCAGTTTGCAGATGCAGCTGGTCAGTGCAATTGGGCGGTAGTTGGAGGGGTTCGAGGGGTCTTTTCCAGGTTTCGGCAGCGGGATTATGAGGGCTTTCCGCCAGGAGGGTGGAAAAAAGCCTGTGACCCAGATGTGGTTATAAACTTTAACCAGGGTGTCCAGACAGGTTTGGGGAAGGTGCTTTAAGAGTTTATAATGGACCTCGTCCATCCTGGACAGGAATCCGTACAGGTCTCAAGGGGCAGATTTAAGTTCATTCATTGTGAAAGGAAGGTTGTAATTCTCTGTGTTGTCGGAAAAGAAGTTACATGGTGTTTTTTCTGACAGGTTTTTGGTTTTAAGAAACTGAGCAGATTTGTTAGCAGATCTCGAGTTCTGTTCAATTGTGGAGGCAAGCAAATTGGCAACTGCTTTCTTCTCTGTGACCAGAGCGTCTGAAAGTTTAAGATGATGAAAGGTCGGGCATACGTTTTGCCCTTAATTCTTTTTAAAACCCTCCACACTTTCTTCTTGGGTGTGTTGGAGGTTAAGGAAGAGCAAAAATCTCTCCATGACTTCCTCTGGCTCTTTTAAAAACATACCTGGCTTTCGCCCTCAGCTGTTGATGGGTTCGAACGCTATCGGTCTCCGGTCCTCCGAAAGACCGTCGCTGCGCTCTCTTCCGAGACTTGCGGGCCTCCCGACATTCCGCGTTGAACCAGGGCGTTCTAGGGACCTGAGGCTTGGAGTAGACGATGGGACTGCTGCTTTGGCACAATCTAAAACGATCCGAGTCAGAGTGTCAGCAGGGTCCTTCTTTTCAATACTGTTTCTTCCTGCAGCTCCGCTCTTATCTTCTTGGTAAAAAAACTCCAGTCTGCTTTGTCGTAGTTCAGGCGGTCAGGCAGAGAGTCCCTTCTCCATCTGTGGGGCGGAGGACGACAGGAAAGTGGTCACTCCCGTGCAGATCGTCGTGCACTTTCCACTCGTAGTCCAGGACCAACGATGGATTCGCAGAGACCGACAGATCTAAACACGAGAGCTTTCCAGAGACAGATCCAGGTAAGTGGGAGACTTGTCGTTAAGACAGCACAAGTCCATGTCGGAAAGAAGGTTTCCAAGAGAAGACCTCGGGCTGATGTCATCTCACTTCCCAGAGCGGGGAGTGTCCATTGAAGTCGCCCAATAGTAAAAACGGACGTGGGAGCTGTCGACCAGGTTCATGAGGTCCTGCCTCAGAACTTGGACGGAAGGAGGAAGGTTAGAGAGCAGACAGTGATGGTTTTCTCAAGCGTGACTCTGACTGCCACCGCCTGTAAAGGGGTGCTTAAAAGAACTGTACTGTATAAAAAGGACTTGCGAATAAGAAGAGCGACACCTCCCGTCAATCCCTCTTGCTTCGGTTGAGCGGGTTTAAAAACGGAGTTAAAACCAGAGAGAGATAAAACCTTGCCATCTCTTGCAGAGTCTCTTGCAGTGCCAGCACTGAAGGTTTCAAAGCATGACAAAGCAGCTGGAGTTCCTGAAAATTGGCGTAGAACCCCGGATGTTCCAGTGGATCACTGCCATTAAAAAGGTTTAAAAAAATGAAGCAGCAGCCTATTCCATAGCTACCCCCTGCTCCTCTGCTTGCAGTGGCTCAAGGTCCGCCAGGATGGAGTATTTATTTTCGAAATTATTTTTTCGGATTCCGACCGGAGTCGGAATTTCACGACCTCGGCCCCTCCCGATCCGCCGAGGCCGCAACCCTCCCCTCCTTGAGTTTTGGAGGTACGGGGGGTTTCCGCCACTTCCGCCAGCCCGAGGCCAGGCAGACGACAGGCGGGGCGAGGGGTGCCGGGGGGTGGGGTGGGGGCGGGGAGGCGGACACGTGCCTCCGCCCGAGGTATTCGCTCCCGCCCAGCAGCCCCTGAGGACTGCCGCACAGGATGGGAAGGGGTGGACACGGCGCCTCCACCCAAGGCCAACGGTTCCAACGAGGTGGGTAAGTCGTCCGTCTGCGCCCCTGTGGACGTCGTCTCCACCTGTTTCTTTGCCTCAAAGAAGGATATCTTCTTTACTGTCTTGAACTTCTGGATTTGTTTTTTTTTTTTTTCCAGGCGGGGGCAGTCTTTCGGTGACGGGTGGCCACCTCCGCAGTTTCGCACACCGGGCTGCACTGACGCAATCGCCCTGGTGCGCCGCCTTCGAACAGGTGCCACACGCCCCTTCCTCCTTACATCGGTCTCTCACGTGTCCAAATTTCTGGCATTTAAAACATCTCAGAGGGGACGCACATACAGGCTTACACTAACTATCAGGTATCCGACCCGAATGTCCTTGGGGGACATTCCGGGCAGCAGAAGGTGAGGAGAAAGTGCTGGTCGGGACTCTGTCCGACCCCTTCCTCACCGTCACCCTGTACACGTCGGTCACTCCCTGAGAGGACAGCTCGCTCTTGATTTCAGCCTCAGACACACCTTTCAACTCCGGCATCTGATGACCCCCTTTGAGCAGTTGAGACCTTTGTGAGGGGAAACCTTCACCGCCCTATCCACGAAAGTGGTCGCCTTGAGAAGGAGCTGTGTCTGCCTTTGGACTCTGTCTGCACTAAAAATGCTCTGCTCCTCAGCCTCTTGATGGATTTCAGCGATGCTGCCAGACACTGAAAGCCCTTCTGGATAGCGAGGGGGCTGAGAGCCGACAAGGGCTTGTCGTCATCAGCGCCCTCCATCACAAGCCACGATGGCCAAAATCCAGAGGTCTCAACTACCTGCGAATCGGAGTCTGAGTCGTCCGTTCCTTGTCGTCGTCTTTTTTCCAGAGTTAGGGGTGTGTGATTTTTTGGAAGTCATGTTGAAAAAAATGTAAATTCATCCCTCCCTTACCCACCCACCATGGGGTCCAACTTAGGGGGCCAGGGGTCAAGGGAACACCAGCTTGACCCCTTTCCAGGTTTCGGGAGGGGATATACGACCAGACAGTCTAGCTCCAACGTGTTCCCCCCCGATCATGCCCAGCTCCCGGGGACAGAGAACCGAGCACTATTGGGGTTATCTTCGATAGCCACTAAACTGCCAGTCTTGACCCAGCCCCACAAGGGGTAGCCGATTGACACACACGGGCCAATGTGTGCTGCCTGTCTTAGAGAGGTCCGAGGCCAAAGGGATGTGTTGAGAGCAGCGTGCTCTCTCAATCCCCAGGATCTCATTCCCCTCCATCACAGGTCGCGCCGCACGGCAAACAACGGTGGGCCTGAAGAAGGGCCGCAGAGAAAAAAGAATGTGGAAAAAGAGGCTTGATGGGGAGCTGAGGGCAGAAAAGAGGCGGTAAAAAGAAGACTAGAGAACAGCGAAAGGGACAGTGGGTCACGTTTAGTTTGGGCCTCACTCACGACCTGTTCGGCATGGGAAGCCCTATCAGGGGCATCAGTACTAACCACCACTTATTCAGCCCTAACAGCTACGATGGCTATGTAGACTGTCAAATAAGACCTGGGACCAGAGCACCAAACCCCAAGAAGCACTGATGCCCCCGCCGACATAGCTCACTCGATCACTGGCCACTAAGCCTCCCGACCACGACAAGGTAGTGACCCTCCCGGGAGAGGGGTCAAGAGAACACCAGCCTGACCCCCTCCAGGTTTCAGGAGAAACTGCACCTACTTGGATATCCAACAATAGCGGTCGAAAACAACAGAACAAAAGAACCAGGAGTCATGCCCTGACTCTGGGTGCCTGGAATGTTCGCACCCTTTTAGACAGAGACGACAGACCGGAAAGACGCACTAGCGCTCATTGCTAGAATGCTCGATTGCTACTAGGTTGACATAGCAGCCCTGAGTGAAACCAGGTTTGCTGGTGAAACCCAGCTGGAGAAAGTTGGAGGGGGCTACACCTTCTACTGCACTGGGAAGCCAGATGGCACCCCAAGAACCTCAGGCGTGGGCTTTGCCATACGAACCAAACTTGCACGACAGCTTGACAGCCTTCCACGTGGATAAACGAAAGGCTGATGATCTGTTGATGATCCTGCGTCTGAAGCTGTCCAAGGATCGCTTCGCCACAGTCATCAGCTGCTATGCCCCGACAATGACCAACTCTGATGACATCAAAGCAGCTTTCTACGAGGAGCTCAGCCGCACCATTTCGCAGTAACAGAAAGGACAGGCTGATCATCCTTGGGGATTTCAATGCCCGCATCAGCGTGGACTTCTCCTCGTGGCCAAAAGTCATAGGACAGCACAGCACTGGCAAGTGCAACTTCAACGGACTGCTTTTGCTCTCGCTCTGTGCGCAGCATGAACTGACCATAACCAACACCCTCTTCCAACAAGCAGACAAGTACAAGAACACATGGATGCACCCCGCTCAAACAATGGCACAAGCTGGACTATGTGATTGTCCGGCAGAGGGACAGAGGTGCATGAGAGGAGCAGTCTGTTGGTTGGGCCATCGCCTGGTACGCAGCAAGATGAACATCAGACTTGCACACAAGCTCCAACCAGCCAGGCAGAAACTCCCTAGGAAGCTGAACATCCACCGCCTCCCTATCACCAAGGACGTGCTGCAGCAGCAAATCCAAGTAGCTCTCCAAGAAATTCCTGCATCGACTGATGTACAATAGGCATGGAGCACCTTTAGAGATGCTGTGTACACAGCAGCAGCTGACACACTCGGCTTTGTACAGAGGAGCCACAAAGACTGGTTTGACGAGAACGACTCTGGAATCTCTAAGCTCCTGAACACACTGCATATACGGCATCAGGATTACATCTCCGATAAAGACTGACAGAGGAAGGAGAACCAGTTCTTGCAAACCAAGCAACTCGTACAGAAGAGGCTGCGTGAGATGAACACCTGGTGGGATAAAAAGTCCTAAGAGCTTCAGTCCGCTGCTGATGCTCACGACATGAAGACCTTCCATGACTGTCTCCGAGCTGTGTATGGGACGAGAGTCACAGGATCAACCCCTGTCCGAGCCTCGGACCAGACCACCCACCTGACAGACAAGAAAGACATCCTTGCCCACTGGGCAGAGCACTTCAACACCCTCCTCAACAGGAACTCGTCCGTATCTGACGAGGCAATTGCAGCCCTTCCACAACTACCAGTCAATGACTTGCTAGCTGCCCCTCCCACCAAGGTCGAGACCCAGAAGGCCCTGAAGCTGACAACATCAGGAAAAGCACCAGGAGCGGATGGAATCCAGGCTGACATCTACAAGTATGGAGGCGAGGTGCTGACAGACAAGCTGACCGCCCTGTTCCAGTCTATCTGGGAGAGGGGAGGTCCCCCAGTATTTCAAGGATGCTTCTATTGTCCACATTTACAAACGGAAGGGAGACAAAACATCCTGCGATAACCACCGTGGAATCTCTCTCCTCTGCATCGCTGGCAAGATTTTCGTCCGCATCATACTGAACAGACTGGTTGACCATGTCTCCAACACAGTCATCCCTGAAGCACAGTGTGGCTTCCGCTCAGGCAGGGGAACATATGACATGGTGTTTGCCGTATGCCAGATGCAAGAGAAGTGCCGTGAGCAGAACAAGGAGCTCCACATGGGCTTTGTAGACCTGACTAAAGCCTTTGACACAGTGAACCGCCATGGTCTGTGAAGATCCTCCTAAAGTTCGGCTGCCCAGAGAGCCTAATCCAGCTGATTGCGTCTTTCCACAATGGCATGCAGGCGAGAGTACAGGAAAATACTGACATGTCAGATCCGTTCCCTGTGGTAAATGGAGTGAAGCTGTGCTGCGTCTTGGCACCCACACAGTTCTCCATTCTCTTCTCTGCCATGCTGATTGACGCCTTCCAAGACTGTGACCAGGGCATCTACATTCAGTTTCGCACAGATGGCAAACTTTTCAACTTGTGGTGACTCCATACCAGGTCCAGGGTGTTTGAGGCACTGATGAGAGAGTTCCTCTTCGCTGATGACTGCACGCTTGCTGCACACACCCATGAGGACATGCTGTTCATTATGGACAGGTTCTCAACCTCCTGTAGGCGCTTTGGACTCACCATCAGCCTCAGTAAGACCGAGTCCATGTACCAAACCGGCTAGCTCACAGAACGCCAGTTTCTCCCCCCCACCTGCAATCAAGATCAAAGACACAGAGATCAAGTCAGTCGACAAGTTTTGCTACCTGGGCAGCACCCTATGCAGCAATGGAGCCCTTGATGCAGAAGTGACGCTGCGCATCGCCAAGCCCAGCTCAGCCTTTGGCAGACTCAACAACAGGCTGTGGAACAACAAAGGCATCAGGCCCAGCACCAAGATGAAAACCTACAGAGCTGTTGTGCTGACCACCCTTGTTGTACTGCTGTGAAACGTGGACGACGTATCGCCATCACATTCAACAACTTGGGCAGTTTCACCAGAGATGCCTACGAAAGATCCTCGGCGTAAAGTGGTAAGACAGGGTCTCCAACCTCCAGGTCCTAGAGAGGAGCGGCCTGCCCAGCATCCAAAGCCTGCTGATCCAGAGCCAGGTACGCTGGACAGGACACGTTGTCCGCATGACAGACAGCAGGATCTCGAAGATACTTTTTTACGGCCAGCTGAAGGAAGGCTACCGTGAACTTGGAAGACCCTGCACGTGCTTCAAGGACACCTTGAAGACAAACCTCAAAGCCTGTGACATAGACATCGCTTCCTGGGAAACTGATGCCCTTGACCCCTGTCGCTGGAGGATGCTGTGCTCTAGTGGCATAGACATTTGAAAACAAGAGAACGCTGGCCATTAAGGAGAAGCGTGAGCGAAGGAAGCAGGGCTCAACTTGTGGAGACGTTTTCCCTTGCAACACCTGTGGGAAGTGCTGTGCATCCAGAATCAGCCTCTTCTCCCATATGAGGACACACACCGACAGATAAGCCTGCCTGTCTACTCATCCATCGGGAGACTCCATCAGTGCTGTGGATAGGTTTACCTATCTATTCTTACTAATACGCATACAAATGCCCCAAATCAGAGCAGAGGTAGCGGAAGCAAACAGTCCCTTTGTTTTAAGCATGATTTCTGTATGTATGTTTTATCATATCCAGCACTTTAAGGGTTAAGAAATGTTGAAAAGTATGCCTAAATGGTGGGATACATGGGCAGGGACTCATTGGACGATTCAGGGGCTGAATAAAAAATATGATAAAATGATGGTTTAATAGGCACTTGGATGCACTCCCAGCGCAATCAAAACTACAAAATTTCACCTGAAAAAGTATTTAACCTTTCCCGTACACCCCCTCAGATTTTGTGCGCTGTACACTGAGTGCACAGAAACCCATGCTTTCTATGACAGAATGACTCCTCATTGTATGTCATGGGTGTACAGTAGCTCATGGTTTCTGAATAGGAACTCATCCCTTGTCGTACCTGTCCGTAAAGCAAATACTATTTTTACTTCAACAAATTTGCGTGTGCTTTCCACTTGCATGTATTTACCCAAATGCTTGACGAAGTGGACTGTGAAGCAGTTGTGCATACGAGTTGATATTCATGTCACTCATGTCAACCTTTTTTTTGTTCAGTAGATAGCTATGCACAGGTGGCCAGATGAACATGCATGTATTGTGATGTGTATGTATGTGCATATGAATGAATAGGTGTGTGTGAGCACACACCCAAGGCTAGTGTATGCAGGCATGTACGTATATTTTATAAAAATGTACGTGGTGCGTGCATAAATGTGTGTATGAATGTGCACATGTGTGTGCAAGACAGAAAACAAGACGGAGAGACAGAACTGAGTGAAAGAAAATGACAATGGAGAGAATAGACATTTCAATATGATTACTTGGCATTGTAGTATTGATGTGAATGGGTAGACAGGTGTATGCGAACTATAATGTGTATGCATTTGTGTGAGTCCACACAACACAACTGTGGGTGACACAACTACCTGGTTTGCACATGTAAATTTGGCAATCCCTACCATTCACTGTTTCTGTGTGTTTTGACATAAATTTTGATTGACACAAGCATATTTCACCAAGTCTCTTAAAAATTGTATTAAGCAGACTAGATAGTCAATCCAAGTCACAAAGTTATTTTACCATTTGTATCACTTACGATGTGCAAATGAATAATATATGAGTAGTGCATTTTCTATTTCACTCTCTTCCTTCCAGATTGCAATCAGCAGCAATCACAATCAAAAACAGTTCTCTATGATTAAACTATGGATGCATTCCAGATAACAAAACTTATCAGAGTAGCTTCTTGATGGCTTCAAGGGGGAAAAATGCTTAGCCATACAAAGAAAAGAAAACTGTTAAAGGCTATGTTTGATTTGGAAAAAAATATTATGGTTCAATAAAACACTTAACAGGCACAAGACAAAAAAGTTAATTTATCAGAAATTGTTTTATTTGTATTTCTTTTTATCACAACAGATTTCTCTGTGTGAAATTCAGGCTGCTTCCCCAGGGAGAGTGCATCGCTATACTACAGCACCACCCATTAAATTTTTTTTTTCTTTTTTTTCTGCATGCAGTTTGTTTTCCTACTGAAGTGTTTTTCTACAGAATTTTGCCAGGGACAACCCTTTATGTGCAGTGCAGAAAAATATTGCTAATAAAGAAATCATTCCTGAATAAATATGTTTTCGGTCTATCATAATTATACCTGCACATTCATAAATAGTTTCATCATGACAGAAGCAGAAGTGGACCATGTGGTGCTCGTGCAGATCTGGATACACACAGCTCCCATTGCTGGGCGCTACCTTTTACATGTGTGGGAGGTTTCTGTAGTTGGCAGCTTGGGAGGGCATGCTGGTGTGTCCCTGAGGATGAAATGGCTGTCACTGGTTTTGATTGCAATCTGACACTGTACCTACAGAAAAAGTGAGTACTCCTTGGTAATATTTTCTGTTCTTTTTATCAATTTCATCCTTTCTCCCACTTTCAACTGACAGTTTCATCCAAATCAAGGCATTCTCTCACAACACCTTTTCAAACTGTTTTTCACTGATTGGAGTTAAGCTGAGTGAAAAGATTCCAACATGATTCATAACTGGTGAGAATTACAATAACATATCAAAGATCTATTGTTTTGGGGTTGGGGGGGTGGGGGGGGGTGGGGGGGGGGGGAGGGGGATGGTGGGTGCAAGAGGAAGATTCTGACATGAGTTCATAACAGCTGAGAATTACTGGAACAGATGGAAGATTTGTTTTTGCTCATTTTTGATGGTGGATGAAAGAGGACAGACTAGAAAACTCATTCTATTTGTCTTTTCCATCTATCTCCCCCACCACCCCTTTTTTTTCAACTGGGAACTGCACAGAAGGAACAATTTTATTAACCGTCGCCGCACAGAGTGGGTCTGTCATACCCACAGGCCGCATAAAAGTCCCCATATCTCCGGAACGATTAAAGCTACAGTTTGAAAATGTCCTGACTTTTCCTGACTCCGCAAGTCCCTTTCCGGTGACAAAATTGGGATTGTTACATCATAAAAGAAAGGAGTAATTAATGATGTAATTTCATTATCCTGATTCATCGCAAGGTGGGCCTTTCAGATCCACTTATGAGAAGAGAGGAGCAAAGGCCAATACCTTATTCGTCCATGGTGGGCCTCTCAGACCCACATATGAAATAGAGAGGAGCTATCCTTCTCCCTGTCATCTTCTGTGCCATCTGTTCTTCTCTGCTATCCTTCTTCCCTGTCATCTTCTGTGCCATCTGTTCTTCTCTATATCCGTTCTTCCCTGTCATCTTCTGTGCCATCTGTTTCTTCTCTGCTATCCATTCTTCTCTGTCATTTCTGTGCCATCTGTTCGTCTCTGCTATCCGTTCTTCTCTGTCATGTTCTGTGCCATCTGTTCTTCTCTGCTATCCGTTCTTCTCTGTCATGTTCTGAGCCATCTGTTCTTCTCTGCTATCCGTTCTTCTCTGTCATCTTTCTGTGCCATCTGTTCTTCTCTGCTGTCCGTTCTTCCCTGTCATCTTCTGTGCCATCTGTTCTTCTCTGCTATCCGTTCGTCCCTGTCATCTTCTGTGCCATCTGTTCTTCTCTGCTATCCGTTCTTCCTTGGCATCTTTCTGTGCCATCTGTTCTTCTCTCTGTCCGTTCTTCTCTGTCATGTTCTGTGCCATCTGTTCTTCTCTGCTGTCGTTCTTCCCTGTCATGTTCTGTGCCATCTGTTCTTCTCTGCTGTCTGTTCTTCCCGTCATGTTCTGTGCCATCTGTTCTTCTCTGCTGTCTGTTCTTCCCTGTCATGTTCTGTGCCATCTGTCTTCTCTGCGTCCTCCTTCTCTGTCATCTTTCTGTGCCATCTGTTCTTCTCTGCTGTCCTCCTTCTCTGCTGTCTGTTCTCTTGAGATTTTTATACTCTGCTGCCAGTCGTTCTCTGTCAGTTTTATTATTTGCTTTCTATCCTTCTCTGCTTGGCAAATCAATATGGGTCTTTGATAATGCCTTCCAGAAATACCTGAATCAACTACTAAACGTGGGGGGTGCAACCCATTGGAGGTAGGGCGTCACTTGCAGAGGGCTATAATAAGGCCAGGGGCAGGGAACATGCACGGCTGTGCCACGTCACCACCACAGCGCCCACCCAAATACACATATAAACACATTTCCACCCCAAACAAACACAATCAATCATACATATCTTAGCTCCCACAACACACATCAGAGCAATCTGTGCACTTGAGCTCGCATGATACGTACATCATATGTAAACATATAACAATAGATGCAAAAGTGTCATTTTAAAAACTAATCCCCCAAAAGCATTTTTGTTGGAAAAGGCTTTTTTGAAAAGGGGATCCAAATTACTGGTAAACGTGGCACCATCGCTTGCCTGCAGACAACCAGCTTCACAATGCATAGTGTTAGGGCGCAAATAGTTTAGATTCAATTTCGATAAGTTGCTGCAGCCATTGCTACCATAGACACAATGGATATTCATAAACTAGTCCCCTATAACACACAGAGTGTAATAGAGCGCTAGATCTGTGTGTGTTGCTATGCTGCCTCCTGAAACTCGGCAGCAGTTCATGCAAGTAACTTCACAACACGAAAAGTATTAAAAAACGGCAGGATTTCTTAAATGTTTCAAAAGTGTACACAAATAAATAATAACAAGGATGCAACATGGGCGATCGAATTACTTACCCCAATACACCCAAAGCAGCGCGAAGTTCTCCGCTCTGCTTCTTCCACCATGGATGCTTGTGATGCCATGCTTGTTTCAAGATGCACCGTGACGGCTGAAATTCAGCCCTAGGCCCTATCGCTCGCTTGCCTGCTTTGCAACCCTGTGGTCTGACAGGCCCACGCTGGGATTATTAAGGGGTAAACCGCCCATTGCGTCTTTGGCGGTATGTGGGTCTGAGAGCCCCACCTTGGACAAATCTTCGAGGTCAGAAGCTCAGTGCGGCGAAGGTTAACTAGTTTCCATCTTGGAAACATTCAGATGAACTAAATGGACCTGAACCAACTTTAGGGGGCTTTTCTTTTCTGTAGCTCTCAGGGTTCAAAACAACTAGGCGTGAACACATTCTCTTATTATTATCAACATCAAATATGTTTAATTCTTTGAACAGTGTTGGAGGGCACAGGATATTCCTATGAAGCAAACAAAAACTCACTCTAGCAAGACATCCATACCAAAAATTTTTAAAAAGGTAAAATTAATAGCCAGTAATGTTATGCCACACACCAACACATCAGTGACTATTTTATTCAGTCTTTTTTTTCTTTCTTTTTCTTTCTTCTTTTTTTTTTTTTTTAAAAGGGGCATTTTCCCAAAAAAATTTAAAATAAATTAAAACAATTTACAATCACCTGGTCACATACCATGGGAAAAATCAAACACACCCCCCCTTTTCCCCTGCATTCAAGAAAAGAAAACCCCAAAATACAATTTTAATAAAAGTAGGGTCATTTACAGGTATCGCAAAATTCACATACGTCTTTCCGGGGGGACGCCTTTGTTTTTCATCTCCATGATTCAAACCCCTTTTTTAAAACGAACATTATTTATAAAAAAGAAAAGTGGCACATGGTCAACTACAAAAGCAACTGGATTTTGGGGTCCGGCGGGAAACGGGGGCAAGCTCTGTTGGGTGGGAGGGGGGGGCAGGGGGGCCCCCCCCCCCCCCAACCCCCCCACCTCCCCCCCCTGAAGAGAATCATAAAAATTTTTAAGGCTTTTGGAAGGCCCCAACAAGAGGGGCATCTTTTCACTGTTTCCGGCGAAATTTGGCCCAAACAAGCAAACCAATGGGCCCCAGTTCATCTGTTTGACATGGTACAGAAAAATGACACCAAATTAAGAACAAAAAGGTGTTTGGGTAAAAACGAAATGTTTGTATTTCAATGATATAGCACACATAAACGAAATCACCACCACCACCAAAACAAGCTCTTTTTAAAACATTTTGAATGTGTGCATGCATTTTTTTCTTGTTTTCAATGCAATTCTGTTTTCATTTCAATTTTTGTGTAGAAAGGAGAGAGAGAGAGCGCACTGAAAGGTTTAATTCTTTTACTCCAGTGACATGGGGGTACAAATCAAAAAAGGGTGAAACAAAAAACAAAATTGAATAGAAAAAAATAGAGAGAGAGAATCTGACAGGGGAGGGAGAGAGCAGAAAATGAGAAAAGAGAGAGAGAGAGCAGGGAAGAGAAACGAAAAAAAAAGAGGAGAGAGACAGAGAGAGAGAGAAGATGATTTTTTGTAATTGTATGTGGCATGTATGTGTAGCCAATAAAACTTTGATTCTTTTTAATTAAACCCCTGTGTGTATGTGAGAAAGAGAGAAAATTGTGGGTGAGTGTGTGGTTTTTTTACTCACTCTGGTAAGATGTTTTGGAGGCTTCGGTGGGGGAGAGATGGGGAAGACTGTTTTTTTGGTGCATGCAAAATGTTCTTTTCAAATAAGTCTGTGTGAAATTTGGTGTGCCCCTGCTGACTGCGTGTGTGTGAGCCAACATATGGTAAAAGTTTTCAATTTAAACGTGTGGAGAGAAAAGACGGGTGTGTGGGCAGATTTTGTATGTGTGGGCACGGGGACTGGACAATATGGGTAGTTTTTTTTTGCTTATGTGTACCTTTATAATTTTGCCAATCCAGGTCAAAAAAAGAAACGCTTTAACCATAAACTGCGCATCATCACTGATATAATTTTTTAGAAAGTCTTTAGGGCAATGCAAAGTTGTTACAAAAATGCTACAAAATTATTTTTTACCAAAGTGCAAAAAAAGTCTTACCTCCCAAAAAAACAATAAAAAAAACGGCCATAGGGGGTTCAGGGGTGTATCATGTGCATCTGCAGCCTAGATCTGGGGGTGGCATTATTTCTTTTTTCCCCGTGACATCAACAATTTTCCATGGTAGAATGCTTCTGGGGCGTCATCGCATTTTGACAACTGTAGGCTCACTTCAATTTACTGTTCGGAAACCTGTGACTTTTTATTCAAAAGCTCCTCTTTTCGACATCTATGGTTCACAAAACCTTTATTCTGTGTTTGACAGTCTTAAGCAAATATTTCTGTCCAGGGAAAAAATGTTCTTTTTTGGGTGAAATTTGAAATTCTAAAAACAAATTTCCATCCCCAATCCCTAGTGTGCATGAGATCACTTCAGTTCATTTCAATCAATTGTTTTGTTCGCCATTTTTCTCAAAAAGTTTAAAATAATAACCTTAATTTGTTTAAAGCGAAAGGGGCGGGTAAACAGCCCTTTTTTGGTGAACCACAGCAGCCAAATAAGTACAAATCTGGCCCAAAAACACAGTATTTTTTTTTCACAATACTAGGATTGGCAGGGTTGTGGTGTGCGCGCCCATTATTTACCTTTTCCCTTGGGCTTTTTTAAGTCTTCATCAGACCCTTTTTTTTTAATTTTTCTAACGCACCCCCCCCTCCAATTGTGTTTACTTACAATGTAGGCCCCTTGCTAAGTAAAAAGAGTGCATTATAATTAAAGCATCATTATTAAAGCAAAGAACGCAAAAAAGATAAATTGTTTCTTAAAAAGATGTCTGCCCTAAAAGCTTTAACAAAAATAAA
>NC_134878.1:40459631-40509631 GCF_041734735.1 Babylonia areolata
TTTTGTCAGCCACAGGGCAGAGACAAACAGGGAGGTGGCCTCATATTTGGCCGACACCTCCCAGGGGCTCCAGGGTTGTATGCCATTGAAGAGACCGGCCACCAGGGCCCCTCCATATACCACGCCGCCTAAGTCAAAGCGGCGTGTGCAGAATCAGCGGCAGAGGAATAAACCACCTTATGTCCGTCCAAGCCGACCGGCCATGCCCAAGGCCAGAAGGCAGCACCCCCAATGACTGGGCCCCGATTCAGCACTGCCAGTCGTTCAGCCCCTCCAAGTAGGAAACTTGTCCCGGCATGCACATCAGTGGCGTGCTGTGGGACTCAACGACAGGATTGTATCGGTGCTAGAGTCGGGGTACATGCTGCCTTGGGCGGAGGACCGCCCCCCTCTAAGATACACTCCTCCTCCTTATGTGCCCAGCTCGACGGAGCAGGAGAGCGTCTTAGAGAAAGAGATATCGCACCAACTCCTCATAGGGGCGATATCTCAACTCTCGGACCCGGGCCCCGGTTTTTACGGCTGGTTGTTCGTGATTCCAAAGGTCTCGGGAGGGTGGAGACCAGTTTTGGACTTGTCCCCCCACAACAAATTCCTCCCCAAAATCAAATTCAAGATGGACACACAGGCACAGATTCGGGAGACCATCCAACAAGGTGATTGGGCTACCTCTATCGATCTGAAAGATGCTTATTTTCATATCCTCATCCATTCAGCATCCCGTCAGTACCTGAGGTTCGTGTGGAGGGACAAGGTGTTCCAGTTCCCGGCCCTCCCATTTGGTCTGTCCCTTGCCCCTTTCCTGTTCACCAAGGTAGTGCGAGAATTGGTGTCCATCATCCGCTCGGAATCCATTCGTCTGTGTGTACCTGGACGACTGGCTTATCCTGGCCCAGTCGCAGGCCCTGTGCCAGAGTCATACAGCCAGACATCTAGACCTTTGCTCCCAGCTGGGCTTCCTCATGAACCAGGAGAAATTCGATCTGTCCCCAAGTCAGTCCTTCGACTTCTTAGGGATGAGATTCGACACGCGGTCCATGATAGTCTCTCTGACGCCAGATCGCTGGGACCGTCTGGCAGGCCTCCTCAGTCACTTACGCCGTTCCTCCCAAGCAACAGCGCAGACACTTTCTTCCCTCCTGGGTATGATAGAGTCCATGGCACCTCTCATTCCCCTGGGCAGGGTTCTCAAGCGCCCTCTTCAGAGGGCACTGAGGTTACGCTGGTCCCAGAGCACTCAGCCATGGGATACCCAGATATGTCTGGGCGAGTGGTTCCTCGAGGTGACATCAGAGTGGTTAATCACCCCTCTTCGGACACAGGGGGTGCCCATAGCCCCACCTACTCTTCAGGTGGCACTCCACAGACGCCCCCTCCCTGGGCTGGGGAGCCCACATGGACTCACTCCATGCAGCAGGGACTTGGTCCCCGGAGGAGCGCCTATGCCACATCAATGTTCTGGAACTGGAGGCAGTTCGCAGGGCTCTCCTGCACTTCATGGGGGAGGCCACTGGCAAGACCATCTGCTTGTTCACAGACAAGACGACGGTCGCATGTTATGTGAACAAAGGGGGGGGAGCGCACTTGTCAGACCTCTCCCTGCGGACCGAGGCTCTCCTCCGTTGGTGCCACAGCAAGGGCATTGCACTTTCAGCGAGACACTTAGCAGGAAAAGCCAACATCTTGGCAGATGCTCTCAGCAGGTCCAAGAGTGTCATATGCACAGAGTGGACCCTGGACAAGGACACTCTTCAAGGGGTGTGGGAACAGTGGTTTCAGCCGATGGTGGACCTTTTTGCCACAAAGTTCAACAAGAGACTTCCCACTTATGTCTCTCTGGTCGCCGACCCAGAAGCGTGGGCAGTGGATGCTCTCTCTCTAGACTGGAGCAGTCTGATTGCCTCCGCGTTTCCTCCCTTTCCAATTCTGTCCAAGGTGATACGGAAAGACAGATTGGAACGCCGCAGCTGATCCTCATTGCGCCGAAATGGCCAGCCCAGCCCTGGTTTCTGGACCTTCAGTCCCTGACACATGTTCCACCCCTGGAACTCAAAACCAAATCTCATCTGCTGAGGCAGCCTCGCTCGGGCACTCCTCATTCCAATCCTCAACGGCTCCACTTGCACGCATGGCTGCTGTGTGGTCGGAACTGTCAGCATCACCATTGAAGTCTTCGACACCTTGGTCGGCCTCTGTGTCGGCTGCGCTGACCCAGGGGTGTACCTCCTCTGACCTCCTCTCCATAGTCACCAGAGCAAGGAGGCAGGGAACGGAGACTTTGTATGACTTTCGCTGGAAGAAATGGTTGCGGTGGTGTACAGCTCAGGGCATTCCCCCTACTAACCCTACGAGCATGCAGCTGGCCAACTTTCTGGCTCACTGCTCCTCGGTTCTCATCCTGTCTGCAAGTTCTGTGCGAGGGTACAGGTCTGCCATCTGTACCACAATCAAATGGCTAGGTGGTCCCACCTTTGAAGCGGATTTCTTCCTCAGAGAGGTGGCTAGGGGTGCCCCTCTGAAGGAAGCTAGAAACCCCAGAAGAGTACCCCTCTGGGACTTGTTCCTGGTGCTGGATTTCATTCGAAAACAGCCCTTCGAGTCATTGGGGACTATTCCTTTTGACTTGCTCACCCTCAAGACCACTTTCCTTCTGTTGCTGGCCACAGGCCGTCGTAGAAGCGAGATTCATGGTCTTAGTGGAATGCCACAAGATCTGGCCTTCCACAGAGATGGTTCCATCAGTGTTCATTTCCTTCTGGCTAAGAACCAAGACCCTGAGATTCCTTCCCCCTCTCTGAGGGTCAGACCTTTGATATTCTTGCCCAAGATGATGAGGATAGATATCTCTGCCCTGTTCGGTGTCTCAAATACTATTGGGATAGGTCTCGCCATAGGCGTTCTTCTCAGAGGCGTCTGCTCATCTCCCTCAATGTGAATTACAAGAAAGACATCGCTGCAGGCACCATTTCCCGCTGGGTTTCCCAAGTCATTTGTAGAGCCTACTCTCATGCACACAGGGATATCAGCTGTCTTCATCCCAGAGCACGCAAAGTGCGGGCCATAGCTACTTCGGCTGCTTTCCAGCACTCGGTGCCACTGCAGCATGTCTTGGAGGCAGACTTTGGGCGGTCTGAGAATCCCTTCATCAGCTTCTACCTCAGGAATTTCCGTATGACCAGGGCTGACGGTTCCAAGGGGATTTCCTTTGTCGCGGCTAACACTGCCGTCTCAGTTACAAGGGCTCCCCATACGAACCAGTAGGCATTGCCCTTCTCCATTTGCTTTAAATTCTGCATCTGTTTGACATGGTACAGTATATGACACCAAAAGGAGGAGTTTGTATTATACTCCATGTTTGGTGTTACATATACTTACCGTGTCAAACTCGAATGCCCGACCGTCCGTCTCCGCCGTGGTTCTCATGGGGCATTTTCTTCGATGGCCATGGAATGATTCAGCGCTTATAGATTTTAGAGGCATTTGATTGGTTGAGAGTGGACCGGTCCAGGACTGCTCGTCTTTTCACTGTTAACCGCGAAATTTGGCCAAGCAGAGCAAACCGATAGGCCTAGTTTGCATCAGTTTGACATGGTAAGTATATGTAACACCAAACATGGAGTATAATACAAACTCCTCCTTTCATGTATCTTAGTCGAGTTTTGTGCATTGTCATTTGCATGAGCCTTGTAAGACTGCCCACTTATGTCATGGCCCCTTGGCAACGTTATTGAACCCTATAAAAAAGCAAATGACGATAGTGGTAGGGGAGTGAATGGGTAGTCACATGCACATTACTTTGAATGGATCTTGTTTTGAATTGATTTTTCAGCTTCTAGAAGAAATATGTGAAGAATAAAGATTTTTGAGTGTGTTAAATTTGTTCGCAGAACATGGAAGTGAAGAGGAACATTCGGCAGTTCAACGGGTTCACATTCACAAAAGGAGACAAAGAATATGAGAAACGTGTGACATCATTAAATAAGTAAGTACTAGTTGTCTGCTCCCTTTGTTGCTGTATATACATTGGTTCAAGATTGCATTATTCCAGAAATCTCTTTTAAAATGTAAAATTTTTGCTCTGTTAGCAGAGCCATAATTGGATGAGTGCAAATACTTCTGGACAATCACATTTTCAAGTGTCTGATATCTGGATTAGTGATTTGGCATGTGAGTACTTTGTGGTTTGCAGATATGGGTTGGTGAATTGTGATTTTAAGCATTTCACTTCTGACCGCGATTTTAACTGCAGCTCAGGAGTCATTGGATTATCAAGTTTGGCTGGCCACATGATAAATGAAACTTCATTTTACAAATAGTGGCTGGCATGCAAGATGTTTTCAGCAAATTTTTGTGCACTTTTGATGATTGAAGTTAAGTTTTGTTATGCAAAAAGCTTTTAAATGTGTCAACATGGCTGCCAGGACTACAGTGCAGAAGAGGTGGTTAGAATATTTGATTTGACACATGTTGGTGACATTAGCAACTGCAAAAAACATGGTAGAAAATGAAAATAATGTTGTTGATAAGCCAAAGTTATACTTTAAAAAAAATACTGATGAGGATTACAGGTACAGTGCACCATATCAAGCACATCAAGTTGAGGGCATGGTCGTGTTGGAAATGGGTGTAGAAAAATCCCAACATAGTATGTTTTTATTTTTCAAATACGAATGTTTATTTTGTAATTGTTGTTTCTTTCTCTTTTTTTTGAAAAGAAACCCAGTATTTTAGTTTGAAGAAGTTAAGTATTTCAGTAACAATGAAACCCGCAGTTGAAGGCTTCAAGCAGAAATAATGTAAGCAATGTGTTTCTTGTAATAATATAGTATTTCAAGGTGTGTGTGTATTGATGTATAGAACATGATATTGGAGGAAAACAGTATAATTTCAGTTGGTTATTTTGTCCATCTCTGTATCTGTTATCTTGCTTGTATGTTGGTTTCAGTCTGAGGTTTTGACAAGCGTTTGGAGTTTTTTGTAGATTTGCTGAAAAGTTAAGAATCCGGATGAAATTGAAACGTTGATAAGACTGTCTTTGATGTTTAAAGAACAATTGAAAAAATTAAATAGGATGTGAGATTTCTCAGGACCTCAGTGGAAATATTCATATTCTGGTATACGACTTGTGCTTCAAGAAAAAAGTGTTTCCAACAACAGCAAAATATAACTTGGATCAGTTATTGCAGTTGACGTGCATGAGTGTGTAGTTGTACTTTTTATTAAACAGAGAGAAATTATAATGAGGTACTTGAGGTACTTTTATTATGTTGTAATTTGTACTAAAACTTTCAGGAGGCAAGTTGATTTTGGGGGTTGTGTTTCATGTCAGCATGCTTTCAAGATGAAAACTTTTGAAAATGACTACTTTGCCAGTGCTCTGTTAGTACACACATTAATTTGATGCTGGTACTAGGTTTGGAGATATGTGCAGTAACAAGGATACATGCAGCTCTCTGTTTACAGGTTGACGCTAGCTGGTCTAAAGCATGTGTGTGAGGTGTTGGATATCGAGCGGGGAGGAACCAAGTCCGCAATTGTTGAACGCATTATGGACTTTCTCATGAAACCTTCAAGTTCTGGTCTTCGAGTTCCTCAGAAAAAGAAGAGTGAGTAAGATGTAACTATGTTTTGTATCTACGGCTGTTCTTCTTGATGTCTTTATCCATTGAAGGGTCCCTTTCTTTCAGACCTGCCAGCCCTTCCATTCTCAGTGTTTAGTTTTGCTTGGTTGCCCTGCATATCCGCTCTTACGCTTACTCTTGAACACCCTATTTACTAAAATACAAAAATAAGAGCCAGTTTATCAACTTAATGGAATTAAAAAAACATATATATATATGTTATTTAAAAAAAAAAAAAAAATTGAGTGTGTGTGATGTGTTTGACCCTTATTTTAAACTGTTATTCATTTGAATATTCTATAACCACCGAAAATGGAGTATGGCTGCCTACATGGCGGGGTAAAAACGGTCATACACGTAAAAGCCCACTCGTACGCATATGAGTAGGTGGCGGCAGTTAGTACTTAATATTTTCACATTTTCACAGTTATATTATACTGTCCATGAGGGTACTGTAATGAAAACTCATATACTTTTAAAAACCATATGATAATGGCATGGTGGTGTGTCCATCGAGATCGATGATGACCATCGTTGTCATCCAGATGGGGGATGGGGGGAGGGTGGTGGTGGGGTGGGGGGAAGGATGCTCATGAATCTATCTGTGAGTGCGCAGATGGCTGAATAGTCCAATCTGCGCACGAAATGTTCGCTGACAGTTGGGGCAGACAAAGACAGGCATATCATTGTCAGGGAGCTTGTTTGCCCGTGACTTTCTGGCCTGCCTCTTCTGAACAGCTGCAGCAGTCCTGTTGGCCTCGCACAACTTGGCGCCTTTGTGCGCAGCAGCGCACCATTTGTTACGGTCCACTGCAGATTCCTCCCAGGAGTCAGGGTTGATATCAAACGCTTTCAGAGAGACTTTCAGAGTATCTCTGAAGCGCTTCTTCTGACCTCCGTGTGATCTCTTCCCTTGTTGCAGCTCGCCATAGAAGAGCCTTTTGGGCAGCCGATGGTCTGGCATGCGCGCCACGTGTCCAGCCCAGCGAAGCTGGGACTGCATCAGGATGGTGAAGATGCTGGGAAGGGTGGCTTTTGCGAGCACCTCTGTGTCTGGGGTCCTGTCTTGCCACTTGATGTTCAGTAGCTTCCTGAGGCATGTTGTGTGGAAGTGGTTCAGCTTCTTGGCCCTCCCGAAACCTGGAGGGGGTCAGGCTGGTGTTCTCCTGACCCACTCCCGGGAGGGTCACTACCTTGTCGTGGTCGGGAGGCTTAGTGGCCAGTGATCGAGCGAGCTATGTCGGCGGGGGCATCAGTGCTTCTTGGGGTTTGGTGCTCTGGTCCCAGGTCTTAATTGACAGCCTACATAGCCATCGTAGCTGTTAGGGCTGAATAAGTGGTGGTTTTGTACTGATGCCCCTGATAGGGCTTCCCATGCCGAACAGGTCGTGAGTGAGGCCCAAACTAAACGTGACCCACTGTCCCTTTCGCTATTCTTTGTTCTTCTTTTTACCGCCTCTTTTCTGTCCTCAGCTCCCCATCAAGCCTTCTTTTCCACATTCTTTTTTCTCTGCGGCCTCCTTTAGGCCCGCCGTGTTTGCCGTGCGGCGCGACCTGTGATGGAGGGGAATGAGATCCTGGGGATTGAGAGAGCACGCTGCTCTCAACACATCCCTTTGGCTCGGACCTCTCCTAAGACAGGCGGCACACATTGGCCCGTGTGTGTCAATCGGCTACCCCTTCGTGGGGCTGGGTCAAGACTGGCAGTTTAGTGGCTGACGAAGGTAACCCCCGTAGTGCTCGGCTCTCTGTCCCCGGGAGCTGGGCATGATCGGGGGGGAGCACGTTGGAGCTGGGCTGCTGGTTGTATATCCCTCCCGAAACCTGGAAGGGGTCAAGCTGGTGTTCCCTTGACCCTGGCCCCTAAGTTGGACCCCATGGTGGGTGGGTAAGGGAGGGATGAATTCACATTTTTCTTTCAACATGAATCCTAAACAAATACACCCCCCCAAACTCGGAAAAAGACGACGACAGGGAACGGACGACTCAGACTCTGAGTCGGAGGTCGTCGAGACCTCTGGTTTTTGGCCATCATGGCTAGTGATGGAGGGCGCTGATGACGACAAGCCCTTGTCAGCTCTCAGCCCCTTCGCTGTCCAGAAGGGCTTTCAGTGCCTGGCAGGATCGCTCAGATCCATCAAGAGGCTGAGGAGCGGAGCGTTTTTAGTACAGACAGAATCCAAAAGACAGACACAGCTCCTTCTGAAGGCGACCACTTTCGTGGATAGGGCGGTGAAGATTTCCCCTCACAAAGGTCTCAACTGCTCTAAGGGAGTCATCAGATGCCCGGAGTTGAAAGGTGTGTCTGAGGCCGAGATCAAGAGCGAACTGTCCTCTCAGGGAGTGACCGATGTGTACAGGGTGACGGTGAGGAAGGGGTCGGACAGAGTCCCGACCAACACTTTCTTCCTCACCTTCTGCTGCCCGGATGTCCCCAAGGACATTCGGGTCGGATACCTGCTAGTTAATGTCAGCCTGTATGTACCGTCCCCTCTGAGATGCTTTAAGTGTCAGAAATTCGGACACGTGAGAGACAGATGTAAGGAGGAAGAGGCGTGTGGCACCTGTTCGAAGGCGGCGCACCAGGGCGATTGCGTCAGTGCAGCCCTGTGTGCGAACTGCGGAGGTGGCCACCCGTCCTCATCGAAGGACTGCCCCGCCTGGAAGAAAGAAAAACAAATTCAGAAAGTCAAGACAGAACAGAAAATTTCCTTCTTTGAGGCAAGGAAACAGGTGGAGGCCGCGTCGCCTAGGATGTCGTATGCCTCTGTCGTCAGATCCGGGACGGTGGACGTCGCAGTCCAGACGACGTCCACAGGAACGCAGACGGACGACTTAACCGCCTCGTCGGAACCGTCGGCCTTGGGTGGAGGCGCTGTGTCCACCCCTTCCCATCCTGCGCGGCAGTCCTCAGGGGCTGCTGGGCGGGAGAGAAAAGCCTCGGGTGGAGGCACGTTGTCCGCCTCCCGCCCCACCCCACCCCCCGGGCCCCCTCGCCCCGCCTCTCGTCTGCCTGGCCCTCGGGCTGGCGGAAGTGGCCGGAAGCCCCCCGCACCTCCAAAACTCAAGGAGGGGAGGGCTGCGGCCACGGCGGGATCGGGAGGGGCCGAGGTGGTGGATATTCCGACCCGGTCTGAACCCGAAAAATTTATGTCAAAGAACAAATATTCCATCCTGGCGGACCTTGAGCCACCGCAAGTGGAGGAGCAGGGGGTAGCGATGGAATAGGCTGCTGCTTTATTTTTTTTAAAAAACAACCTTTTTAATGGCAGTGATCCACTGGAATATCCGGGGATTCTATGCCAACTTCCAGGAACTCCAGCTGCTTTGTCGTGCTTTGAAACCTTCAGTGCTGGCACTGCAGGAGACTCTGCAAAGAGATGGCAAGGTTTTATCTCTCTCTGGTTTTAACTCCGTTTTTAAACCCGCTCAACCGAAGCAAGAGGGGTTGACGGGAGGTGTCGCTCTTTTTATTCGAAAGTCCCTTTTATACAGTACAGTTCTTTTAAGCACCCCTTTACAGGCGGTGGCAGTCAGAGTCACGCTCGAGAAAACCATCACTGTCTGCTCTCTCTACCTTCCCCCTTCCGTCCGTGTTCTGAGGCAGGACCTCATGAACCTGGTCGACCAGCTCCCACGTCCGTTTTTACTGTTGGGCGACTTCAACGGACACTCCCCGCTCTGGGGAAGTGAGATGACATCAGCCCGAGGTCTTCTCTTAGAAAACCTTCTCTCTGACATGGACTTGTGTTGTCTTAACGACAAGTCTCCCACTTACCTGCATCTGTCCTCTGGAAAGCTCTCGTGTTTAGATCTGTCGGTCTGCGATCCATCGTTGGTCCTGGACTACGAGTGGAAAGTGCACGACGATCTGCACGGGAGTGACCACTTTCCTGTCATCCTCCGCCCCACAGATGGAGAAGGTGACTCTCTGCCTGACCGCCTGTACTACGACAAAGCAGACTGGAGTTTTTTTACCACCAAGATAAGAGCTGAGCTGCAGGAAGAAACAGTATTGAAAAGCAAGGACCCTGCTGATGCTCTGACTCGGATCGTTTTAGATTGCGCCAAAGCAGCAGTCCCATCGTCTACCTCCAAGCCTCGGGTCCCTAGAACGCCCTGGTTCAACGCGGAATGTCGGGAGGCCCGCAAGTCTCGGAAGAGAGCGCAGCGACGCGTCTTTCGGAGACCGGAGTCCGATAGCGTTCGAACCCATCAACAGCTGAGGGCGAAAGCCAGGTATGTTTTTAAAAAGAGCCAGAGGAAGTCTTGGAGAGATTTCTGCTCTTCCTTAACCTCCAACACACCCAAGAAGAAAGTGTGGAGGGTTTTAAAAAGAATTAAGGGCAAAAACGCATGCCCGACCTTCCACCATCTTAAACTTTCAGACGCTCTGGTCACAGAGAAGAAAGCAGTTGCCAATTTGCTTGCCTCCACAATAGAACAGAACTCGAGATCTGCTAACAAATCTGCTCGCTTTCTTAAAACCAAAAACCTGTCAGAAAAAACACCATGTAACTTCTTTTCCGACAACACAGAGAATTACAACCTTCCTTTCACAATGAACGAACTTAAATCTGCCCTTCAGACCTGTACGGATTCCTGTCCAGGAATGGACGAAGTCCATTATAAACTCCTAAAGCACCTTCCCCAAACCTGTCTGGACACCCTGCTTAAAGTTTATAACCACATCTGGGTCACAGGCTTCTTTCCACCCTCCTGGCGGAAAGCCCTCATAATCCCGCTGCCGAAACCGGGAAAAGACCCCTCGAACCCCTCCAACTACCGCCCAATTGCACTGACCAGCTGCGTCTGCAAACTGATGGAGAAGATGGTCAACGGTAGACTGATGTGGAAACTAGAGACCGACGGCCTTCTGGCGAAGGAACAGTGCGGTTTCCGCAAGCATCGCTCTACCGTTGACCATCTGGTTCGTCTGGAAACCACGATAAGAAATGCTTTCGTCAACAAACAACATGTGGTGGCCATATTTTTTGACCTGGAGAAAGCTTACGATACCACGTGGAAATTTGGTATTCTTTCCGACTTGCACAAGCTCGGCTTCCGAGGACACCTGCCTCAGTTTATCCACAATTTTTTACAAGACAGACAATTCCAGGTGAGAGTCGGCACCACCCTGTCCGACATTCACGAGCAGGAGCTGGGTGTCCCGCAGGGGAGCATCCTGTCGCCTGCTCTGTTCAGCATCAAAATTAATGACATCGTTCAATCCGTTCAGAAAGGATCGGACAGCTCGCTGTTCGTGGATGATTTTGCTTTATATGCAACCGGCAGCACGTACGCCAGCATCCAGCGACGGCTTCAGCTCTGCGTCAACAAAATCCAGTGTTGGGCAGAGGAGAATGGCTTCACATTTTCGTCCTCCAAAACTGAATGCATCCACTTTCATAATTTTCGCCAATTCTATCAGGACCCTGAAATCCGTCTGGGAACATCCACCATCCCGGCGGTCAAGGAAGCCAGATTTCTAGGGGTCGTCTTCGATCAGAAGCTGAATTTTCTCAGCCACATTAAACAGCTGAAAATATCTTGCCTAAAAGCCCTGAACATCATCCGAGTTGTGGCACACACGAACTGGGGTGCTGATAAGAGGACTCTCTTGCACCTCTACAGAGCCCTGGTCCGGTCCAAACTGGATTATGGAAGTGTTGTATACGGCTCGGCCAGACCGTCCTACCTGAAACTGTTGGACCCTGTACACCACCAAGGGCTCCGTCTCAGCTTGGGTGCTTTCCGCACCACCCCTGTGCACAGCCTGTATGCAGAGGCGGGGGAACCGCCTCTTTCCAACCGCAGACTGAAGCTGACCCTGAACTATTATTTGAAATTGTTTTCGGAACCTACAAACCCTGCTTACGATGCTGTATTCAACAACCCTTTCGATAAGAAATTTACAGACAACCCAAACTGCATACCTCCTCTCGGACTCCGCATTCAGCCGCACTTGGAAAATGCCGATCTGGATGTCGGTGGCATCTCAGATTTCTCTAAGTTCCCTGACAGCCCCCCGTGGACCTTTACAACACCTGAGGTCCGTTTTGATCTGGCCTCGTACCGTAAGGACACCACCAGTTCTCTGGCCTACAGAACCTACTTTTCGGAACTGTGCCACAAATTCCCCACCTTTCAAGGCATCTTCACTGACGGTTCCAAGTCAGAGGACGGAGTCGCCGCATCTGCGTTCTGTCCCGCCTTTCCTGACCGGCCCTCAACAGAACACATCCTGTCTGACAGCTCGGTATACACCGCGGAACTGACTGCACTGGTCCTGGGGTTAAAAATGGTTCTCTCTTCCAAACAGAAGAGATTCATGATCTTTTCCGACTCCTTATCAGCCCTGGAGGCGATCGCCTGCAGGAATATCACTCATCCCAAACTGCTGGAATTTTATGAAACTTTTACTCTCGCAACGAAGAAAGGATACGAGGTTGTGTTGGCCTGGGTTCCCGGACATGTTGGCATTCGTGGTAACGAAAGGGCGGACCTGCTGGCCAGGAATGCTGTAAAGAAAGAATTGTCCAGATCCTTGGTACCCTATACAGACATGAAGCGGAAGGTCAATTCTTACGTTAAAGATCTTTGGCAAGAGAAATGGAACACCCAGATAGACAACAAGCTCTTCCAGATCCGTCCGGACCTGGGGGAGACCCTCCCTTCGGGGGTGAAGAACAGAAAGGAGGAATCTGTGCTGTGCAGACTGCGTACGGGGCACACTTTTTTTACTCATTCTTACTTGTTGAAGGGGGAGGAGGCCCCTCGATGCGTTCCCTGTGACGAGCCTCTCACCGTGAAACACGTGCTCCTTGACTGTTGGGATCTGCATGACGTTAGACGCAGACATTACACGGCGGTTTCTTTGAAGACTTTGTTTCGTGATGTCCCTCCGTGGGCGCTGATGGACTTCTTAAAAGAAGTGAACCTTTTTAACCAGATTTGAAGGTTTTAAACTATGGAAGTTTTTTTTTAAACTTTGGAGTGGAAAGTTTGAAGTGGTGACTCGTTTTAATTGGTTGTTTTTTTTAGCCTTGTAGTAGTAATTGACGCGGCGATAGCCTTGAGATGGCCTTAGTGGTCGGCGAGGCTCTAAGCACCATAATTTCATTTCATTTCAGCTTCTTGGCATGTCGTTGGTACACTGTCCAAGTTTCGCAGCCATACAGTAGTGTGGGAACTACTGCTCTGTAGACCTTTAGCTTGGTCTCAAGACTAATGCCTCTTCTGTTCCAGACATTTGCATTGAGTCTACCAAAAGTTGCACTTGCTCTTGCAATCCTGACATTCACTTCATCGTCGATGGTCGCATTTCGTGACAGTGTGCTGCCAAGGTATGTGAACCGCTCCACCGCACTGAGTCTCTGACCGTTGACTGTGATGTTGGGCTCAACGTAGGGTTTCCCTGGGGCTGGCTGATGGAGAACTTCAGTTTTCCTCGTGCTGATGGTAAGGCCGAAGTTCCTGCTGGCAGTGGCAAACTTGTCGACGCTGAGTTGCATGTCAGCTTCAGATCCAGCGTTGAGGGCACAGTCATCAGCAAACAAAAAGTCTCTGATGATGTCTGTCATGACCTTCGTTTTTGCTTGAAGCCTTCTGAGGTTAAACAGCTTGCCATCTGTTCGGTACTTTAGGCCGATTCCAACATCGCCATCTCTGAAGGCATCAGTAAGCATTGCAGAGAACATGTGGCTGAACAGCGTTGGAGCCAGGACGCAGCCTTGCTTGACACCATTTGTGACAGCAAAAGGAGCAGATGTTTTGCCATTGTCCTGGACTCGAGCCTGCATGCCTTCATGGAATTGGCTGACCAAGGAAATAAATTTCCGAGGGCATCCGTACTTGGCCATGATCTTCCACAGTCCCTCTCTACTCACGGTGTCGAAGGCCTTAGTGAGGTCGACATAGGTGGAGAACAGATCAGCATTTTGCTCCTGACATTTCTCTTGCAGCTGCCTTGCAGCAAACACCATGTCGGTGGTTCTGCGCTCTTTCCGGAATCCACACTGGCTCTCAGGCAAATGACCTTGGTCAAGGTGTGCTGTGAGGCGGTTTAGTAGGATCCTGGCAAGTATCTTGCCTGCGATAGAGAGCAAGGAAATGCCCCGATGGTTATCACAGGCTTGCCGGTTCCCCTTTCGCTTGTACAATTGAATGATAGATGCATCTTTGAAATCCTGGGGGATCGTCTCTTCTTTCCACATGAGTGAGTACAGCTGATGAAGCTTCTCAGTCAGCACAGTGCCTCCATCCTTGTAGACCTCTGCTGGTATGGAGTCTGAACCAGGTGCTTTGCCACTGGATAGCAGACGGATTGCTTTCTGGGTCTCAAGAAGTGTTGGTGGATCGTCCAGTGCTTCGTTGGTGGGGACTTGTGGGAGACGGTCTATGGCTTCATCATTTATGGAGGAAGGGCGATTTAAGACACTGTTGAAGTGCTCAGCCCATCGTTCGAGAATGTTCTCCTTCTCGGTGATCAAGGTATTCCCATCTGCACTGAGGAGGGGGGATGATCCTGAGGATGTGGGGCCGTAGACTTCTTTTAAGGCATCATAGAACCTCTTCATATCGTGCCTGTCAGCATATCCCTGGATCTCATCAGCTTTGTCACTCAGCCACTTATCCTGCATCTGGCGTAACTTTTGCTGAACAATCCTGCGGATGGCATCGTACGCATCCTTTTTTGATGTGGACTTTGGGTTGCTCAGGTGGGCTTGATGCAGACGGCGTTTCTCATCCAGAAGCTGCTTGATTTCATCACAGTTTTCATCAAACCAGTCTTTGTGCTTTCTGGTCATGGGTCCCAGGGTCTCTGAAGATCAGCTCACGCAGGGTCCTCCAGTCAGACTCCACATTATGGTTGTCCAGAGAGGCGGATTCCAGACGATCTTCCAGCAGCTCCACAAAGGACTGTTTGATGGTGATGTTTTTCAGCTTAGCGATGTTGAGCCGTTTTGGAGCCTTCTGGCCTTGGGGGCGTCTCTTGGGCTGGATTCGAATATTCAGCTTCGAGACTACAAGGCGATGGTCTGTCCAACACTCGGCGCCGCACATGGTCTTTGTTACACGTACATCTTGCCTATCCCTTTTCCTGACAATGACATAATCGATGAGATGCCAATGCTTTGAGCGAGGTTGCATCCATGACGTCCTGTTACAGGTAGGGAGGCAGAAAACTGTGTTGGTTATCAGCAGTTCGTGCTCTGCACAGGTCTGAAGCAAAAGCAATCCATTTGGGTTGCAGTGGCCCACACCGTGCTTTCCAATCACTCCATCCCAGGAGATGTAGTCAGAGCCAACTCTAGCATTGAAGTCCCCAAGAATGATGAGCTTGTCTGCTTTAGGGATGGCAGCAATGACAGAGTGAAGGTCCTCGTAGAACTTCGCCTTCACTTCATCCGGGTTGGTCATGGTTGGGGCGTAGGCACTGACAATGGTGAGGTGCTTCTGGCCAGATGCCAGTGGGAGTTTCATGGTCATAAGCCTATCGTTGACTCCCTTTGGGATTCCAGCTAGCTTGCTGACAAGTGCTGTTTTTACTGCAAAACCAACGCCAGCCTCACGTCGCTCTTCGCTTCCTCGTCCACTCCAGAAGAAGGTGTAACCAGATCCCCGTTCACAGAGCTCGCCTTCGCCTGCAAGCCGAGTCTCACTCAAGGCTGCGATGTCGATATTGTATCTGGCGAGTTCGGATGCAACTAGTGCTGTTCTCCTTTGGGGTCTGTCCGCGTTATCTCTGTCCAGGAGAGTCCTTATGTTCCAAGCACCAATGGTGAGAGGAACGATCCTTGTTTTTTTCTTTTCTTTCTCTTTGTTTCGACCGCTGATGTAGGGTCCCCGCCAGCCGCGATAAGCTGGCCAGGGTGATATGGAGCAGGCAATTTTAGGGCACCTTTTCTAGCCCCTTCCTCATGCCAGGGAGGTGAGCAGTGCATTCCTAAAGAGGGCTGCTCAGACGCTCAGACGGCTATTTTTAGGGCACCTTTTCTAGCCCCTTCCTCATGCCAGGGAGGTGAGCAGTGCATTCCTAAAGAGGGCTGCTCAGACGCTCAGATGGCTGCCGAGCTCCATCGCTGCTCCTGTCGACGAAGAACGACCCTATGGCCTGAGCCGCCTGTGTGCAGGTCTGCGGCTGCGACTGCCAGTGTACCCACACCTGTCGTTTCGTCGCTCGCCTGTCGCCACAGGACTTGGGGGTGATGAAATGATGAAGGATGAAAGGTCATTTAGGATGACTGATGACTTGTGCGATGAGTTTGTTTAAAGTGAAGAGGAGTTGCGCAACGTCGACCTCACTCTCTCGTCCGGGTCCACCAATTTCCAGTGGCAAGACTAAGTCGAGACGACTGGAGGATGAGCACGGATGCAGTGGATGACCAAGATATCCTTTCGGTGTCTCATCTTGCTCTCTGCACTCCACAGTGCGTTGCTGTAACCGCCTTCCTCTCCGTTGAACTGATAGGTTTCTTCCGCAGATTCTGCCGGATCCAGACTTCGCATACATGGGTAGACACACCCCAGGGGCCAACTGCGTGTGGCATGCACACAGCACGGTGGAGCTAGATGGCCGTTGGTGGCTCTCCTGAGCCGACGCCCTTTTATGGATCTCCATAAGGGTGTCTAGCCACCCGCCTCACCAGTCCCAGAAGGGAGTGGTGGGAGTGCCCGTTTAGTCGTCGGCAACCCGACCCTGAACAGGTTGTACTGGATTACAGGTTACCAGTAGCAGATCTAATGACCTGACCTGACACTATGATAATGGCATATTGCACAAGAAAACACAAACACTTCAGCAGCAAAGAAACTGGAATATATGTCTGTCAAAGTAGGAGGAAATAGAAAATCAAGACGTGTCAATCTGCACAGAATAGCAACTTTGAAGTTCTACAGCACTGAAACTAATTGACAGTTGCATTTCATAATAAAATATCTTGCAGAATACATCACAGAAAGTTCACTGAATTTTTTTCAGGCAGGATAGTTGACTGAATTTTAAGTATCAGAGTCTCAAACTTTGAAAAATCTTCAATTTGACCAGCGGAAAAAATTTGGGTAGCATGCTGCAGAGATGAATATTTCAGTAACTGTCACAAGTAGGACCATGAAATTTTGTGTGTGTAATAAGTGAAATGTCAGCTTTCAAAATAAATTAAAATCAACCTTAAAACTTCCCTCTTAAGTTGGCAGAAAAGGTATGATACCAGATTTTCTCATTAAAAAAGGGTGCATGCTGCGGATGAGACTTCTTCAAAATTTTTGTTTTTTAAAAAAATATTGAAGTTGCAGACACAATAAGTTACCAGTGGTCTAGGCTGATCATCTTCTGCAAAATTGCTACAAATTTTTAAACGAATGCAACTTGAGAGCATTATACAGAATGGGTAAGTTGATGGGGCATTCCACGACAAAGGTTCCCAGGAGGGAGCAAATATTACTTAAGTTGCTAGCAAAAATGACCGATATATGAATCTATTTTCTTTCAGCTCTCTAGCTTTTTCTTCCATCCATGAACCCAGTCATGCATTTGATTACAGAAGAAACACAATAAATAAGAAATAAAAGGTGGATGATGTATCTTTATTTCTTCACAAAATGGCAAAATCACAAGAGAAAATGCACACCAAAAAATCTCTCATTTTTTGGCACTCACAGGTTTCCTGGCATCAGCAATAACATGCTGCTCGTTACCTGAGATGTTCATACTGGCCTTTTTTGATCATGGAATAGGTCTTGTAAACCCTGCCATGAGCAGCCCTTTCTGCAACATGTTAGATACACAGATCAGCTCAAAAGAAAGAACAAATGTTTGTTCAATTTAAAACTTAAAACCAAAACCAGAGCTCTCAGTTTAATATATGTTTAGGCTTTTGTCAATTTCTGAGTGTTTTGAGTGGGAGGAAAACACTGTGATAACAGAATTATAAAATGGCATACTAACAGGTAAGTATTCATTCAACAGCAACACAAAATTCACTGCACTGAACTATATGGCCGCATTTACCTTTCACACAATAACTTGGATTACAGCAACAACGTATGCTTTGACAACTGAGGCTGAATTTTTGGGGGTCTGTCCTTTCCAGTTGCTGACAAGAACTTTGCCATCTACATGTACTGTTCATCTTATGGATGACTTTGTTGCATGCGATTATTTACTCAGATATTCCACTTCAGAGTGCTACATTTCATGACTGAGATGAAAGTATTACTTAATGTCTTGTGTATATATGATTACTTAATATTGAATATTTTATTGTTAATATGCATATCATACTTAGTATCTTATTCTTTGATATATATTTTGTGTACTTACCTTTATTTGTGTGTGTATGTGAGAATGCATGTCTTAGATATATATCAAACTGAATATTTCATTCACAATATGTGCATGGTATTTTGCATTTTATCATTTCATGAAATATGTGTTTACTTCCCTTTGTTTTCTGTTTCATGCAGTCTAGATGCACAGCATATCATGGGTTACATGAACCACCCCCACCCCCCCACACACACACAATTATACTCTCTTAATGGCTGGACTCCTGATAGTGTTATATAGTTTGACTTGACTGAACCTGATGTACAACTTAAGCTATGGGTATTATTGTACTGATTTTTGTTTTACTAATTTTAGTTTGTTAAAAATTGGTGTTAAATTTTTGAAGAAACAGGATGTTGACTGCACTGTTCAAATTAATCATATATCTCTTCACTTACACTTTTTTCATACTCAGACATACACATACTCACAAGCATACATGTGCAAATGCAAACTTGCTCTTTCTCTCTCTCTCTCTCTCTCTCTCACGCACACACACACCTACTCCACTGACAGGAAAGAAATGGAGAAGGGGGATGACTGGAGGGAGGAGGTGGTGGGTTATATCAGCAGTCAGGGATTCTCAGCCGGAACAAGTGGTCAGTGATCTGGGTCAGTGCCAAGTTTGCCACAACCATTGACAACCCCCTCCCCTCTCCTTACCATTGGAGGGAGATTCTCAGAGACAAGGGAGGGGAATGACTATACAACTCTCAGCTAATTATGAAAGTGAAGTTTGCAGATGAGAGAGGGGGAGGAGGGGAGGGGTTAGTATGAATTGGTGTTCTTGTTCTTTCTGGAATGTGAGAGCATAGTATCTATCTGTCTGTATATATTAATATAAAGTTTCACAGCTATCGAAGCAAAATGCAACTAGAATATCAGACTTTTGTGTGATGTTGAATGAAAAAGAAACCACATTACAATTTTTTACTCACTTATTTAACACTCACCGAATTTGTAGCAGACGGCGCTAATGCTGTCCAGAGCACTTCCGGTTTTAGACCTGGGTAATATTTTGCTTACTAAAGCAAAAATCAATCAAATATTAGTAATGGGAATTCATGGTCTCCGTTTTAACATGTCCATTTTTCATTCTGTATCAATAGTTTTTGTGTGTTTTACTCAGAAAAAAATAAATCGTATACCGATTGAAACAAAGTGTCACACTACGAAAACACTGATGAAATAGATCCAAGCTGCTCAGTTACTGACATCGATAAAAATCCTGATTCAAAGAATTTCAGATCAATATTGTGCATGAAAGTGCTAAAGACATTCGTTTTCAAAAATAATATAAAACTTAATGATGAAACTTAAGATTTTCTGGAGAAACAATGCCATTTTTGTGTTAGATGAAGTGCCGCTCTCCTGTGTCGAATGTTGATTGGGCCGACGCAACTGACGAAGTGGGGTACCTGCGTTTGAATCGCTTGAGCAAATTGCTCATGGATCAAAAATCTTAGTTTCGGATACCATTCAAATCAGCAGAAAATGCTCTTTACCGCTCATACAGTATCACTTAGGGTCAGATTTCATTTTCGAACTGTGCGAGGCGTTGAAAGATAGCCAAAAATTTCCCGACTTTGCGCTCAGATCTAACTACCCTACTTTGCCCAAGGCTTGGGAAAAAAAAACGCACGGAAGTTCTCCTTGAACTTTCGCCTTTCACGGCTCCCAGTTTTTCAAACAGTAACCAGTGAATGGAAAGCAACGGATGCGATTTTTTCCACTGTGTGGTTGAAACTAACTTTGTCGCGCTCAGAAAGACGCCGGCCGCCATTGAACAAGGATCGCTATTTCGCGTTACAGTACACTTCTTTTTCTTCTATCCGCGAACTCATTCACACATTGCATAAAGCAAACACAGTAAAAATTTAAAATATAGATGATAAATAATTATTTCAGTCGGATAGTTTTTCACAAAATGAAATCAAATTTGAGAAAATGCACTTCAAAATTAGTCAATTTTTTCGGCGTTCATAGGTTTTCCGGCATCGGCCATGGGGGCTGGCGCTACCTAATGTGAGTGAACCTGGGAGTTGCAGCCCACGAACGCAGAAGAAGAAGAATATTCTATAAACTGAAATACTAATTTGAGCGCCAACTTGCAAACTTAATGATTTTTTTTTTAATCAGCTCATTTATTCTCTCTCTCTCTTGATCGACTCTTTCCCATACAGAAGAATAATAAATGAAAAATCAGTGCTTCCCATAATGCACTGTAGCATGTCCTTTATGCACAAAAATCTGAAAAGTACCCCCAGTTTTCAGAACTATGTCTCAAGGACACACATGATTTTCCTGAGAAGTCTTAATTTCTCAATCTTTAAGGCTATCAGTGAAGAGCAGACGATACCAAGTATTTTGGAGTTGCATCCCTTGTTTATTGCAGCATCAGATAACTTTTTGCAGACCAGCCTTGTACAATCCAGAGTTGAGTGTGCTATGGGCTTAAATGAGAAAATTCGGACCATACAGTTGAGTGTCATCCACTTCACGGATGCGTCTTTGGGTTTGATGCTCTAATTTCCTTACTAACACTCCAATTGTCTGTATCTCTTGGGCCTGGTTGACGCCGGGATATTATGACAGGAAGTGTAGAGTACAGCCTTGTCACATAGTCCCAAACCTAAATGTACCTCCATAGCAGCAGCATCATCGTCATCATTCTCATCCTCCTCTGTCGTCGTCAGTATTTTAAAAGAAAAAAAGCCCAAAATTATGTGGCCTATTATGCCCAGCTTTCATGGTGACCTCAGTTCTGATACACCTCCTTTTCTGTGATCTGGGCGAGTCTTGTCAAGGTCTTAAGGCCAGACACGGTAGTGAAATTTTGACCAAAATCATGATTTTTTGTGATTTTCGTTTTTTTGCATAATTTGCTTCTTCAACATCTAATCTTTATAGTCCGTTTCACCTGGGTACTATATTCACTTAAATAAAGCTTCAGATAGCATCAACATGTGTGATTTCTTGTGAGTACAAGCACATCTCTTTCTTTTCCTGTTTTCTCAGTTTTGTGTTTTGTCTTCGTAATACCATTTTTCAAAATGCTAATGCTCAAAAACTTTAAAAGATAGCATGTTCAAACTTGGTACTTTCTTTCTTTATGTATTCATCTTTATTATAATGCAGTGGTTTTTATAGTACTAGTAAAAGAATTAATATACACTCATTTGAAAAACATGTCAAGGAATTTATCCACATTTCAACAAAAAAAAAGAAAAAAAAAGTATCTATTCAAATTCCAAAATACCACTGCACTATAATAAAGATCAAATACAAATAAATCAAATAAAACAAACAGAAATAACATATCTATAAAGGTACCGAAGTTTTAAGCTTTTAATTTTTTTGTTTGTTGGCCATTTTGGATTCGTTTCCATGGAAACCGTCACGACAAATTGCACAAAATGACCTTTTTAGACATGTTTAGTCCAATATCTTTGCATACCATGTCACAGAAAGCCATAAACTTCAAGTTTATTTCATACGTTTTTGTACTACCGTGTCTGGTCTTAAGTATCGGTGGATTCATGGGGGACTGCCATTGAAGGGAGGTGATGGAGATCTCCACTATAGCAGGGACGCTCACTCTGTCTGGCTCCATGACTAAGCCATTATTGTAGTCAGTGGGGTGCTTAGTAGGTGGTGTCCTAAGTACGTTGAATCAGAACAGGCACTACAGAACACCAGCGAAGTGACTCAGCAGCAGTGCATGTCTCCTCTGGTGTTTGACCTCCTGGTGACATAACATCAATGGTTCCTTGTGTACTGCTGGCTCAGGGACTGCAACAAACCTGTGGATGTGTATGGGTGAGTTGGAATGAGCGGCTTCGGAGTAATGCCACTCAAACTGTGTAGATTACGGGGCAGCAAAAAAGAAGAAAAGAAATAGACATAAAGACAGGCATGAGATTTTTCCAACTATAGTCAGATTTCCGACTGAAAATTGGCTCCAGATGCCATTTTTCAGATTCATGTAAATCCATTGAGAAAATCGGGGGGGGTGGGGGTGGGGTGGGGGGGGTTCCGGCCAACAAAGGTTGCACGATCGTTGTCTGACCGATCAACAAGACAGACCCACAGCATTTGCCAAAATGCCCCATGTTTGGATAAGAGAACCAATTGAGAATATGCTTATCTGTATTCAGTCACGATTACACAACTTCCGCTCACAGGCTTCACGACTTGCAAAAATACCTGATTTTGTCAATCGTTTTCAATCATCTACAAAATGAGAAAACTCACAAAGGAAAAAGAAGATTTTTGCAGCAGAGATCAATAAAGGAGTGAAAAATGGGTGGAACTTGAAAACAGAAGAACAAAAAAATAACTTTACAGGTAATAGGCACCATTCACAAAATTGTCTCTGCAGGCAGGGCCAAGTGCGATAGGTGTCAGATTGTATGGGTGCGTGTCAGATTGTATGATTGTATGGGTGCGTGTCAGATTGTATGGGTGCAACTCTTCCATCCAAGCATGGAAGTCTGTTTTTGTTTGTTGACCCCTTGAGAGGCGATCCAGCGACTTGTCAGAGCAAAATTGAAGTCAAAAGATTTCCTAACAGTCGATTGAAGTTGTCAAAATGCCGTTAACAAAGCCGATCCCTACATGGCATGTGCTGATATCACTGTGTCACTGAAAAGCAAATGACACACGTGCACGCGCATGCACACTTATGCGGGCGATCACACACACACAGACATGCGAGTGTGCACACACACACACACACACACAAATGTGTGCGCACGCACAGATGCACGTAAACACTTGTGCACGTGATTTCCATCCCTTTCAAGCCCCTAATGCCATGGGTACATCTGCTTGGCCCTCTATTCATTCAGCAAAAGCTGCAAAGGTTTGCCACTTCATGCACAAGCAAAATTGTTGGATTGAAACAGAAACTTTGTTACAATTGACGTCAGTGCTTTTTATGACACAAACCATGATGCTGCGGCACTAGGCACAAACAGTTCATGGTAAGTCAGTTTATTTAGATCCGAGATCTATAGCCAGATTACCAAAGGTACACGCACATGAACACAGCTGAATTGAATGCACATGCACATGCACACGCGCACACACACACATTCACACTCTTATTTTGAAGAAAAAAAATCGCATGAATGCACACACGTATACACATACTCTTTGTTTTTCATTTTCTCTCTCTCTCCTTCACATTTGCACATGTGCATATGAGTGCTAACACAATCACAGAGCTTGACAACGCGCACATGTGTGCACGCACACACACACTCTCTCGCACTCGCACACACACATGGAGTTTAATTGAAAACATGCGCACACACAGAATTGTATTTAAAGCAATGCACATACATGCACACACACAGAAACTTGCTCTTTTTCCTTCTACCTTCCTCTCTCTCTCTCTCTGTCTGTCCCTCTTTCTGTCTTTCTCTGTCTCTCTCCCTCTGTCTCTCTCTGTGTCTTTCTCGCATATACACACGGAGTTGTATTTAAAAAAACAAAACCAAAAAAACCACTCGCATACACGCACGCACACACACGGAGAGAGAAATCTATTGAATTTGAAAGCAATGCATACACTTGCACAAATACAACTTGCAGTCTTTCCTCCCACCTTCCCCTCTCTCTATCTGCCTCCCTCCCTCTCTTTACACACCGTTGAATTTAAACCACACACACACACATGCGCACACACGCTCTCTTGCTGGCTGTCTCTCTCTTTTTTTTTTTTCCTCCTTCGCACAGTTTAGTTGAACACACCCACACACACAGTGACTAGGCTGGGGTACTCCCAGCGGATCCGCTATTTTCAGTGGTATAGCAGTTAACAGGGGGGGATTGGGGGGGGGGGGGGGGGGGGGAATCACTCCACGCCCCCAAATCCCACCCCTTCCTGCAGACTTCTCTTTCATGATTTGCTTAGGTTCCCCTCCCCTTTGAATCGCTCCCACCAGTAGTGAGAGGGAATAAAACCACTGTCAATGAGTGTGGCAACTTTGGCATTTAGCCAAGACACTGACCACTTGCTTTGGCTGAGAATCCCTGACTGCTGAAAGTGGTATAACCAGTCACATACCCATTCCCTGCTCCCTCCAGTCATTCCCCTTCCCCATTTCTTTCCTCACCAACACACATGCCTGTCAGTGTAACAGAGACTGCAGCTGTAGAGACCAAATGGTCAGTTATATTGGTACAGTGCAAACTTGTGTGCAAAGTACATTTTTCTTGAAAACACCACACACACACACACACACACACACACACACAGGAGAGGACCCCCAAACCTCTTAAAATTCACTAATTTCATTTTCAGCCATGTGGCTTTGCACCCCACCAGGGGTCAAAGGCAGCCCCTGGAGCCCGGCCAATTTTCAGGGTAACTCTCCTGGACAATTCCCAAGCCACACACACACACACACACACACCTACACACACACACACACACTCTCTCTCTCTCTCTCTCTCTTACTCACTCACTCACACAAAGAGTTTAATACACACAGTTGTAGTTAAAGCAGTGCACATAAACACACACAAATGAACTTTTACTCTTTCCTCCTATGTCCAACCCCCCCTTCTCCGTCTTTTTGTCTGTCTGTCTGTCTATGTCTGTCTGTCTCTCTTTCTCACATACACACAGATAGTTGCATTGAAAACACACACACACACACACACACACACACACACACACACACGGGACAGGATTTTGAAATCATGTCCACAAGGCTGATTTTACAGGTTTGAAAGCAAAAACATTTTAGAAAAATTGGACTAATTTTTGTCTTCTGTGGGCTGGAATACCTCAGAGGCATTGGTGGCCCTAAAGTGCAGATTTTATGGTTTGAAATTGAAAAAAAAAATAAAAAGATCTTCAGCTTCAGGGGGCAAAGCCCCCCTGACCCCCACCAGGGGCATTGCACCATGGACACCAACTGGGGCCCTTCTGCGGCCCCAGGGCCCCACCTTTCAGACTCAGTCTCTATATCCCAAACTGATGCCTGAAAGAGGAAGGAGAAAGACAGACATAGAAAGAGGAGGGGTGTAGATACACACTAATAAACATAAACACAAATTTTAATATAAAAAGCATGCAATAAAAGAACATGAATCTTTACTTTCCAACACACACACATTCCATGAAAAAGTTCAACACCTCATTAAAATTAAGAATTCAGCCTCAAATATGAAAGAAAGAAAGGAGAAAGGGAGAAGACGCAGTGCACAGAGACAGATGGAAACCAATAATGAGACATGGAAGAAAGAAGACAGAGGAAGAATGGGGTGGACTGCACATCAAAAAAACAGTATGTCATGCATAGAAAAAATGCTAAAATATCTTTGAAATATATAAGAAGCACACCCATCTTTCCACATAGTTATTGAGAGCACACACACCTGCATACATTGACCTTTAAAATGTCCTTAATGGATACGGAAGATGTCAGAAGGTTTTCTGGAGCAGTTAATGGCAGCACAACATGGCATGTTCTCTCTTTCGCTTTCTGGCTCACTGAAGATGTGGGTGTACCGTACTTTCACAGAAACACGCTCAACACGGTCGCTTCAAGCTGTCACGCATGAGCTACTGGATGGTTCAGTCCATTCTATTTATGTTTGTGGTTTCCAACCTTGTGCAAGGACTAGTACTTTGTTGAGGTTTTTGCTCAGTCTGTGTGTGTGTGTGTGTGTGTGTGTGTGTGTTTTTATTTCTTCTTTTTTTATATATATTATTATATATATAAAGTTTTATTTTTAACACCAATTAACAAAAGCAGTTACATGACATATGTGACCCTCCACCATGTAATGAGTCGCTTTGCACCAGAGGTTGGTTTTTAGTTATTGGTATATCATAACTGCAATAAAAAAACCAAAAAAAACAACAACTTTACAGCAAAAAAAAAAAGAAAAAAAAAGTTTGTAAATCGGATGATTCTGTGAAAGGTTATTGTGATTTTAAGTTCTAAAGTCGCTGAAAAGTTTTGGAATATGTTCATAGCAACCACATACTGCTAAGCAAGATATGTTCATGAAATTTGGCACACACATACTTATTGGCAATGTTCACAATTGCACAAGGTTTGAAAGAAAAATAGTGAGTGTACTTGATTTTATTCAAATAAGAATTTTCTTATTTTTTTGGAAAGACTTGCGACTGAGGTGTAAGTATACTTACTTTTTATTCAGCTCAACATGACTAAAAGCCTTCCAGTTTTAAGATAAGTTTTGTTGTGGTGTTGTTTGTAGTTCAGTTACAAAGACACTTGCATTGTATAGTATGTGTACTAAAATTTATGCCAGATTAAAGGGAAAAAATGCTAAATCATGATGCTGAATCATGTAATTGTTGTAATTCAATGTGCTCACTGATGTGCTTGTGATATTACCACAATCCATGCAACAAGCACAACAAAATAACAGAAAAGATCAGTACAACAAAACTGCTCACACAAAAGGTACAAGTTCATGTGCGTTTTATCCCAGCATAGCATCAAATGAAATACACTTCATAATCCAAATGAACTCTTCAAACACTTCATCTGCAAAGAAAACCTACTTGCCAAACCCATACTTCACACAATGAAGACACACAACCTCATCAGTCAAACACTCAATCTGCTTAAAAAAAAAAAAAAAATGCAGATATGTGGCACAGGTAATCAGTTCTTGTGGTACAAAGTGTTAGTCATCAGGGTGGATGGTGTTGATGTTGAACCTTCTTCCTCCACTCTTTTTTCTCCACCAGTGGTATCAGTATGTTCCAGAAATGCATGGTTTATCCAAAAACAGTTTGTTATGTAATACTTCTTAATCTCTTTTTATTTTCTTTGTTTTGAATTATTTTCTATATGTTCTGAAGTGTATTCATTATTGCTAATAATGTTTGTTAAATATCAACAGTAATTTCAGTTTTGTACATCTACATCACAGCTGTCATTCTTTACACAGGACTTTACAAAATACTTTACTTCTATATATTTTATCAGAAAATAAAAAAGAATATATATATATAATTATTTATTTCATAATATAATCAGATAAAACAGTTTACTGATTATAAAAGTATGAAATAATGATTATTTATGCTGTATCACTATGAGTATCAGTGTGCATATCAGTGTGCATGTGTATGACATGCTGCAATGCATTAAGTTACTTTATGCATAGTGGCATGTCAAGCACATGCACACTGATATCATTTATGTAAATGTCTATGCAAAACTTTACAATTCCATACACGTACATCTATACAAAGTTTGTAAACAGAAACTTAAGTTTGCACACTTAATGGTAAATTCATACTATAAATCAAACTCTGTACATTAACAGTTGACCACAAATCACTCACTCATAGATAGGAGTTCACCAGCAGATAATTCTTTAGTTGACAGTGTAGTTAGTGTGGTGGTGTTGCCTCTCCTAATGACATGACTTGCCAGCAGTGATCTCAGAATTATTCATTGGTGTACAGGCAGGCATATAAAGTACCATCATGTCTTTCAGGGCTGAAAAAGAAATTGAACAATTAGTAATACTGTTAGTATTTACTGTTGACACAACTCTATTTACCTCAAAACTACACACACATACACACACAGAGAAACACAGAGAGAGAGAGAAACACACACATACACACACTCCAACCTGACACACATACACATAAAATATCCATTGAAGCAAATTCTGTGAAACTGAAAACTGTTCATAATGTCATGCCCTTGTACCTCCCCATCTGAAAACTGTTCATAATGTCATGCTCAGTTACATGTAATGGTTAAACTGTGAAGGGGCCGTGTGTGTGTGTGTGTGATTTTCTTTTATTTTACACTCTGTTAATTTCCTCAGATTCACTTTATTCTTTTAATCATTTTTATTCCACATGACAAACAGTGAATTTCTGTACCAGTGTAGAGACAGTAAATCAGTCTTGAGTCAATCATTGTTAAATAAATTATTATCAATTGATTATACCATCATTACATTTCAGTATTTGTCAGTGTGGGTAAAATCTGAACGCTTACCTTCAGACACTTGAGCTATATCCAGCCCCACAGTCACTTTGCTTGCATTTTCCTTATGTGAACTGTGAGATCCAAACACAATTCTCTCACTTCAGTGCAGCAAGTCAGTTTCACTCGTTTCCATATCAGTCACACCACTGATGGCACCTGGATCAGGTTGATTTCGGCAATTCCAGGTGAAGGCTTCCAACCTGTCTGTATCTAGTGCAAATTTTGATTCGTCATCTACATCAAAATTATTATTAATCATTGTTGATGAAAGCTGAACGACAATCCTGCTTCGTCTGCTTTCAAAATCAATGTCGCCTTCGTATTCACTGAGATCGATTTCATGAACATCAGCCTAGTTGGAATGGTCAGTTCCATCAATGAAGTACTGGGTTAGAAACTCAAATGTTGTCTGCTTCACTTAATGGCAAAATGTGTGTAACGCAAGTGTATCTTGGCAGAAAATTGCCAAGTCTCTCTTGAAGTGCGTGCTTCCGTACACTGCGACCATGTTTATTAAAGCTAGTGTGCTGAATGGCTGGTTTCATCACATGGTCTCTCGGCCAATGACAGGGGGGGTTTTCCTTCATCGTGACGCATTGTTTACGTACAGTATCCTTATTTTGAATGTGACGATTGGCTCATAGTTTAAAACTTAACCAATAAGAAGGATATAGATTGAAAGAGGTGGACTTGACCTTTAAAATGATGTATGATTCGACCGGTCGGTTCCAAGAGATAAGGGAGGGCAAGCTTGTCAAAGTTGATCGATTTTGCGAAGTCATAGGTGATCAGAATGATGGGTCAGGTATTTCAAGCACACTTTTAAGGCAAAAGAAGACACAATTATGCCTAGATACTTCAGTATGAGATAAAAGAAAACCTAAAGTTTACTATCAAGTCAAAATCTGAAAATCAACAACCTGACCCCCACCCGCCTAAAATCGCTGCTAGTGGCAAAGTTTGTCAGGTGCAAAGTGACTCATTCCATGATGGAGGGTCACATATTATAAGTAATGGAAGTAAACTTACCTGCTTCATCATTTTTTGCCCCCAGGAAAGTCAAAAGGTGGTGGTGATGCAGACAAAAAGAGCACAAAGAGAAAAAGATCTCCCAAGAAGAAAGAAACCAAAACCAAATCCAAAGACATTGCATCAGACATTTCAGACTCTGAGGAAGAGGAGGAAGAAGAAGAGGAAGAAGAAAGAGAGAAAAAATTGAAATCGGCTTCAGAGGAAGAGGAGGAGGAAGAGGAGGAGGTATGTAACTTGGGTTGCAAGGTGGGGATGTATGTGGTATTTGGTAAAGGACTGCTAGTATCAAGTAAAAGGTTGCAAGCACACAATGGATTCACAGATCTTGAACAGATACATCTCAAATTGGCTACACTGTTGCTTGAAAATACAACTCGGATAATGATCTTATAGAATGCAGAATTTAATCAGCAAAACAGGAGTTTTCTTTAATAAATAGTAACTTTTTTTTACACTTGATTGAATAATAATATAGATCGGTTTCATATGTGTTTCTTTATTGCTGGAACATGGTATGTTGCTGGTGTGTGATTGATTTATTCAGGTGCCTTTACTACACAGATGCATCATTGTTGTGTGCAGCATGCTTGAGTAGGCATAGCTCCTTTCTTAGTGTCAAAGTACAAAGATTTTTTTTATTACTTTTCTTGGCATAACATTGGGATCAGTTCATTGATACTTAACAGTGGAAATCTTGACATTTTTACACTGGTTATTTCTTTCAGCCTCCCAAGAAAAAGGCAAAAGCTGAAAAGAAGCCTGCAGTGAAAAAGGAGACACCCAAGAAGGAGTCAGCGAAAGCTAAAAAACAGAATGGAAAACCGGAGAAGGCTGCCAAGGCAGAAAAGAAAGAGCCGAAGAAGAAGAAAGGTACTGGTGTGTGTCATCCTGTTCTGGACTCACCTTGCCCTGAACTGCCTAATGTTGCTTGTCTTTTAGGATCTTTAACTGATGCCCATTTTCTTCATTTCATGGTTTCAAGAAACACATGATCAGTCTGCTGTAGTTCTAGTTTCCTGGCATTGGTGTACTTAATTTATCAGTTAAGGAATGTAACCCACTCCGGACCAGTGGTTACTGTCACTTCTACAACATTATTTATTGGTCAGCTCAGCCTCAACCTGCTATATTTTCAGTTCTTTCAACAAGGAAGGGATATTGTTTGCCAGATTTAGTACATAGGGTATGAATTTTTTGAGAGAATACAGTTGGCAACCACATATCGCAAGCTTGAATTTAGAATGAAATGGTAGTAGTTACCTTTTGGTTGCAAGCAAACATCGCAACTTGCAGGTGGTGCATTTTGAGAGAAACAGATGTTCCTTCAGAGTTTATTTTAATTACACATGCTTAACCATGACCCAACTAGTGCAGACTCCGGCAGGGGTCTGACATTCCTGTCCTGTGCAAACTACTATCTGCCTATGCGGAGAAAACGAAAGTAACTACGGCCGATAACCTCCCGGAAGTAGGTAACCTCCCCTTTGTCCCGCTGGCTAGCACCCTCTGGACACCTGTTCCTGTGCACTGCATACGGCTAAGTTTTTTTTCGCATTTTCTGTCTGTCTATCGATTCTTTGGCATTCCTGTTTTGTGCCCAATTATATCTTCAAACAGGTTGCAAAATTATGTGGCTCGATTTGGAGATCAGGCTAAAATTAAGGCACGATTGCAATCAATTCACGATCACTCTGGGCCCTCTACCTCTGCCTCTCTCAACAACGCCAACCCCATGCCTCCTCCGCTTCCTCCGCTACCTCTGGTCGACTCCAGACCTCCACTACCCCCTACGACTCCTCCGGCGACTTCTAGGGGTTTGTCAACCCAAACACAGGTCAGTTGTACCATTGATGTTCTTAATTTCGAACCGTGAACGGACTCGACGCGATCTGCGATTTCTCGGTTCTGCCAGTCGGCAGTGCCCGAGTCGACCTCCTCTATCCCTTTCCCCATGCCCACAGTCTCAACAAGGGATTATAGCACAAGCCCTTTGGGGAAACAACACCATACATTTGCTCTGGATCTGCACGCTAGACTGGGACCTATGTGTGATGCGTCCATGGTGGCGGCCGTGACATCGGATCACAAGCCCCCCACGCGGCATGTCTCGACCGTCTTAGATCCATAGGCGACCGAGGCACGTAGGGATGCCCTCCCCATGTGCAGGGAGGAAGGTGGACCACTAGGCGGACACGCTTGCCCATATGCGTGCACCCTTCCCTTTGTCACGAATTTCCGATCCAAGGGAGGTAACTCCTGCTTCGGCTCCCTTACCGGTGACCGTCAGTTACTTCCCTTGCACCGGCACTGCCCCTTGCCTACAGTGCAGGTGCATGCACGGTTCCTGCAAGCAGTGCAGTGATGACCACATATGCCATACCGCCGACTGCTGCTGTTTCCCAGCCACAAATGGTCTCTCAGCAAGCTGCTCAACCAAACAACCAGCAGCTCATTGCTCATAGCTGCAGCAATTATGCTCCACTCTGCTTCCTGGTGCCACACCTTCTCCTGCTACTGCTCCTTCTTCTGCTGCAGCACATCTGCTTCCACCATCCTCTGCCACCTCCCAGCAGCTCCTCTCCACTACAACAGGACACACTCATAGCACCCACTGCAACCACACTGGTCACGTGCTCAGCACACAGCCTGACCCATCATCCTATGCCATTGAAGAGACATTTTCTGATGGTGACACAGACACAGAGGAACCACCTTCGGAGGATAATCAGCTGGTTTCCATGCAGGAAGCACTAGCCCTCCTAGCTTCCTACACTCCAGATAGGGTGGAGACAATTCAAGCACCGGGCACGCCTCAAACCCACGGTGCTATGGAGATTATGGGCATCCACAGATCCTCCCATGGCCCTCACTACGCCCTTACACAGTCGCCCATGGCACTTGATGCCCTGCAAAATACACTGGCACGCATCAGGGGCCAACCCATCAGCGATGTCCCCTCTGACTCTGTCCCAAGTTTTCCAGCTGCAATGAGTCGAGGGAAATTCTTGAAAACCCTGCCCAGACCCACTTCAAAGTCCCCACTTTTAGCTCCGGGTCCTATTCCTCAAAGACCCCTGCCTCTTTCTCAGGAAAACCTCCTACTCCTCCTGCACAACTCACATGGCAATCGCATAGTAGCATTGCCCGACAGATTCCTTATGGATCTGGAGGAAGCTACCAGAATATCCCTTGAATCGACTGCCGCCATAGACAACTTCCTTGCGGGCCTTGCCACAGCACTGATGGAAACCCCCACTGATCAACCAGCAGGCCTTGACATCACCATCTTCTCTCCTTTTGTACAGCAGATCAGCCAGCTCCTCATGCGGTCTGCGAATATACAGTCACAGGCCTACATGAATGTTATTTTGGCCAGGAGGGATGCTGTGCTCGACCGCTCCCCATACGTGTGCTCTCCGCCAGAGCACGCTTCTCTTCAGAGCGCTTCTCCCCACCAACGGTTCCCTATTTGGTCAGGGCTTCCCCACTGCAGCCATAAAACACCGCGCAGACTTGGGTAGGGACCTTGCCCTTGGCGCAGGCCCTCTCCGCGTTTCGGCACACTTGCAGCACGCTCCGCGGCATCAACTCTACACCTTCAGGCGTAACAATGTAACCACCTTCAGACCATGCCCACGTCAGTCTTCACCCTCAAACACCAGAGTGCAACCCAGGGGCCAGCCCAGGGTGTACAGGCGCCAGCTGCACACATTTCGCCTTCCACACAGGCCAGCAGCCACCTCCAGACTGGCCCACCCCCAATGACTTACCCCCGCCCTTCACCCGCCACTCACCCAACAGCAGCCAGCAGGCAGCCTATCCAGGCACATGCCAGCGTGGCTGTCTCTCCCAGCATGTGAGTGGGTCCTCCAGGTGATAGGGTAAGGGTTCCGCCTGCCTTGGCTCTCCTCCAAGGCACCTCTCACTCCCCCACCACCCCCACCCCACAGGGCGACGCAGCCTGCTCAGCCCTGCGGGACGAAATCCTCTCTCTTCTCCAGAAAGAAGCTCCTCCTCTGTCACCAGGCTTCTTCGGCCGCATTTTCATTGTCCCTAAAGCCTCCGGCGGATGGCACCCGGTCCTAGACCTTTCTCCTCTAAACAAGTACCTCCAGTACAAACCATTCCGCATGGACTCACCTGCGTCAATCAGGGAATCCATCGGGCAAGGAGACTGGGCAGTTGCCATAGACCTCACGGATGCATACTTCCATATCCTCATTCACCCCAGGGACCGCAAGTGGCTCCGCTTCTCATGGGACGGCAAGTCCTTCCAGTTCAGAGCTCTTCCATTTGGCCTTGCACCAGCCCCGTGGGTCTTCACCAGGGTGGTCAGGGAACTATGCTTCGCCCTCAGGAGCAAGGGCATACGCCTGAGGGTCTACCTAGACGACTGGTTGATCCTTGCGGAGAGCAGGGCCCTCTGCCAGAATCACCTGAACCTTGTCAGGAACCAGTGCCGATCACTGGGCTTTCTAATGAACACAGAAAAATCGGAACTGGAACCCTCTCAACAGTTAGAATTCCTGGGTATGGCAATCGATTCTGTATCAGTGACCATACGTCCAGCCATGCCTCGCCTCCACAGGCTACACAGGCAACCTCCGCGTGTGCCAGGGAACTTGCCTCTCTGCTATACTTCATGGAGTCCCTTGCTGCACTAGTTCCGCTAGGGAGACTACACAAACGTCCATTTCAGCGTCACTTCCAGGACAGGTGGTCCCAGTCTTCACAGACATGGGACACCCGTATACCTCTAGGCACATGGTTCTCACAGTCGACCCAGCACTGGATGGACATGCAGTGGCTCAATGCCGGGGTTCCAATCTCGAACCCAACACCAGATGCAGAACTGTACACAGATGCCTCCAACATGGGCTGGGGTGCACACATGGAGAACCACACAGCGTTGGGGACTTGGACTCCACAACAGCAGTCATGGCACATCAACAAACTGGAGCTGGAGGCGGTCTTCCTTGCACTCCAGCACATCCTCCTCCACGTTTCGCACAGGTCGATCTTGCTATGCACGGACAACACAACGGTAGAATGTTATCTGAACAAACAGGGGGGAGCTCACTCACACCAGCTGTCCCTGCGTGCGGAGACAGTCCTCCTCTGGTGTCAAGAGCACAGCATCCACCTGACAGCACGACATGTCCCAGGCAAGCTCAACATTCTAGCAGATTACCTCAGCAGATCCCACACCGTGCTCCAAATGGAGTGGACCCTGTCACACTCAACACTTCAGCCGATCTGGGACCATTGGCACAGACCACATGTGGATCTCTTCGCCTCAAGATTCAACTTCCACATTCCTACATACATCTCCCCAGTCCCAGACCCGTAGGCCTGGGCCGTGGACGCCCTATCGATCAGCTGGTCCAACCTTTCGGGGTATGCCTTCCCCCCACTTCCCATCATGGGAAAAGTCCTCAGAAAGGTAAGGCTGGAGAGTGCCACCTTGATTCTCATCGCACCCCACTGGCCAGCACAGCCGTGGTTCCCTGACCTTCTCCACCTCACTCACGTTCCCCCACTCAGCCTTCACATCAGCAGACACTCCCTAGTCCAGCCCCCCTCGGGCATCCCCCACGGAAACCCAGAGGTTCTCAACCTACACGCCTGGCTACTGTGTGGGAATCTGTCAGCACTAGGCACCTCCGATGACACAGCTGACCTTGTGTGCAGGTCACATCATAAAGGCACTCAAGGCGTTTACTCTGCACACTGGAACCGCTGGCTCTTCTGGTGCTCAACCCACTCAGTCAATCCCACACACCCATCCAATATGGATCTCGCCAACTTCTTGCCTTCCTCTCCTCCTCCAAAGGCCTCTCTGTCTCCGCAGCACGCGTCCATCGCGCTGCAATCAGCTCCACTCTTCGGCAACTGGGCGGGCCCTCTTTCTCAGATGACCCTCTGCTCAGGGCATTGGTCCGAGGGGCTTCCCTCAATCACGCACGTCCTCTCCCGGGAGGGTCACTACCTTGTCGTGGTCGGGAGGCTTAGTGGCCAGTGATCGAGCGAGCTATGTCGGCGGGGGCATCAGTGCTTCTTGGGGTTTTGCTGCTCTGGTCCCAGGTCTTAATTGACAGCCTACATAGCCATCGTAGCTGTTAGGGCTGAATAAGTGGTGGTTTTTGTACTGATGCCCCTGATAGGTCTTCCCATGCCGAACAGGTCGTGAGTGGGGCCCAAACTAAACATGACCCACTGTCCCTTTCGCTATTCTCTATTCTTCTTTTTACTGCCTCTTTTCTGTCCTCAGCTCCCCATCAAGCCTTCTTTTCCACATTCTTTTTTTCTCTGCGGCCTTCTTTAGGCCCGCCGTGTTTGCCGTGCGGCGCAACCTGTGATGGAGGGGAATGAGATCCTGGGGATTGAGAGAGCACGCTGCTCTCAACACATCCCTTTGGCTCGGACCTCTCCTAAGACAGGCGGCACACATTGGCCAGTGTGTGTCAATCGGCTACCCCTTCGTGGGGCTGGGTCAAGACTGGCAGTTTAGAGGCTAACGAAGGTAACCCCCGTAGTGCTCGGTTCTCTGTCCCCGGGAGCTGGGCATGATCGGGGGGGAACACGTTGGAGCTAGGCTGTTGGTTGTATATCCCTCCCGAAACCTGGAAGGGGTCAAGCTGGTGTTCCCTTGACCCTGGCCCCTAAGTTGGACCTCATGGTGGGTGGATAAGGGAGGGATGAATTTACAATTATTAAACATGAATCCTAAACAAACACACCCCCCTAAACTCGGAAAAAGGAGGAGACTGGGAACAGACGAGTCAGACTCAGATTCGGAGGTCGTTGAGACCTCTGGATTTTGGCCATCGTGGCTTGTGATGGAGGGCGCTGATGACGACAAGCCCTTGTCGGCTCTCAGCCCCTTCGCTATCCAGAAGGGCTTTCAGTGTCTGGCAGGATCGCTGAAATCCATCAAGAGGCTGAGGAGCGGAGCGTTTTTAGTGCAGACAGAGTCAAAAAGGCAGACACAGCTTCTTCTCAAGGCGACCACTTTTGTGGATAGGGCGGTGAAGGTTTCCCCTCACAAAGGTCTCAACTGCTCAAAGGGGGTTATCAGATGCCCGGAGTTGAAAGGTGTGTCTGAAGCTGAAATCAAGAGCGAGCTGTCCTCTCAGGGAGTGACCGACGTGTACAGGGTGACGGTGAGGAAGGTGTCGGACAGAGTCCTGACCAACACTTTCTTCCTCACCTTCTGCTGCCTGGATGTCCCCAAGGACATTCGAGTCGGATACCTGATGGTTAGTGTAAGCCTGTACGTGCCGTCCCCTCTAAGATGTTTCAAATGCCAGAAATTTGGACACGTGAGAGACTGATGCAAGGAGGAAGAGGCATGTGGCACCTGTTCGAAGGCGGCGCACCAGGGCGATTGCGTCAGTCCAGCCCATTGTGCGAACTGCGGAGGTGGCCACCCGTCCTCATCGAAAGACTGCCCCGCCTGGAAAAAAGAAAAACAAATCCAGAAGGTCAAGACAGAAAAGAAGATATCGTTCTTTGAGGCCAGGAAACAGGTGGAGGCCGCGTCGCCTAAGGCGTCGTATGCCTCTGTCGTCAGACCCAGGACGGTGGACGTCGCGGTCCAGACGGCGTCCACAGGGACGCAGACGGACGACGTACCTACCTCGTTAGAACCGCTGGCCTTGGGTGGAGGCGCCGTGTCCACCCCTTCCCATCCTGCGCGGCAGTCCTCAGGGGCTGCTGGAGGGGAGGGCTGCGGCCACGGCGCAATCGGGAGGGGCCGAGGTGGTGGATATTCCGACCTGGTCGGAACCCGAAAAATTTATGTCAAAAAACAAATATTCCATCCTGGCGGACCTTGAGCCACCGCAAGTGGAGGAGCAGGGGGTAGCGATGGAATAGGCTGCTGCTTTATTTAAAAAAACAAAAACAAACCTTTTTAATGGCAGTGATCCACTGGAATATCCGGGGATTCTATGCCAACTTCCAGGAACTCCAGCTGCTTTGTCGTGCTTTGAAACCTTCAGTGCTGGCACTGCAGGAGACTCTGCAAAGAGATGGCAAGGTTTTATCTCTCTCTGGTTTTAACTCCGTTTTTAAACCCGCTCAACCGAAGCAGGAGGGGTTGACGGGAGGTGTCGCTCTTTTTATTCGAAAGTCCCTTTTATACAGTACAGTTCTTTTAAGCACCCCTTTACAGGCGGTGGCAGTCAGAGTCACGCTCGAGAAAACCATCACTGTCTGCTCTCTCTACCTTCCCCCTTCCGTCCGTGTTCTGAGGCAGGACCTCATGAACCTGGTCGACCAGCTCCCACGTCCGTTTTTACTGTTGGGCGACTTCAACGGACACTCCCCGCTCTGGGGAAGTGAGATGACATCAGCCCGAGGTCTTCTCTTAGAAAACCTTCTCTCTGACATGGACTTGTGCTGTCTTAACGACAAGTCTCCCACTTACCTGCATCTGTCCTCTGGAAAGCCCTCGTGTTTAGATCTGTCGGTCTGCGATCCATCGTTGGTCCTGGACTACGAGTGGAAAGTGCACGACGATCTGCACGGGAGTGACCACTTTCCTGTCGTCCTCCGCCCCACAGATGGAGAAGGTGACTCTCTGCCTGACCGCCTGTACTACGACAAAGCAGACTGGAGTTTTTTTACCACCAAGATAAGAGCGGAGCTGCAGGAAGAAACAGTATTGAAAAGCAAGGACCCTGCTGACGCTCTGACTCGGATCGTTTTAGATTGCGCCAAAGCAGCAGTCCCATCGTCTACCTCCAAGCCTCAGGTCCCTAGAACGCCCTGGTTCAACGCGGAATGTCGGGAGGCCCGCAAGTCTCGGAAGAGAGCGCAGCGACGCGTCTTTCGGAGACCGGAGTCCGATAGCGTTCGAACCCATCAACAGCTGAGGGCGAAAGCCAGGTATGTTTTTAAAAAGAGCCAGAGGAAGTCTTGGAGAGATTTCTGCTCTTCCTTAACCTCCAACACACCCAAGAAGAAAGTGTGGAGGGTTTTAAAAAGAATTAAGGGCAAAAACGCATGCCCGACCTTCCACCGTCTTAAACTTTCAGACGCTCTGGTCACAGAGAAGAAAGCAGTTGCCAATTTGCTTGCCTCCACAATAGAACAGAACTCGAAATCTGCTAACAAATCTGCTCGCTTTCTTAAAACCAAAAACCTGTCAGAAAAAACACCATGTAACTTCTTTTCCGACAACACAGAGAATTACAACCTTCCTTTCACAATGAACGAACTTAAATCTGCCCTTCAGACCTGTACGGATTCCTGTCCAGGAATGGACGAAGTCCATTATAAACTCCTAAAGCACCTTCCCCAAACCTGTCTGGACACCCTGCTTAAAGTTTATAACCACATCTGGGTCACAGGCTTCTTTCCACCCTCCTGGCGGAAAGCCCTCATAATCCCGCTGCCGAAACCGGGAAAAGACCCCTCGAACCCCTCCAACTACCGCCCAATTGCACTGACCAGCTGCGTCTGCAAACTGATGGAGAAGATGGTCAACGGTAGACTGATGTGGAAACTAGAGACCGACGGCCTTCTGGCGAAGGAACAGTGCGGTTTCCGCAAGCATCGCTCTACCGTTGACCATCTGGTTCGTCTGGAAACCACGATAAGAAATGCTTTCGTCAACAAACAACATGTGGTGGCCATATTTTTTGACCTGGAGAAAGCTTACGATACCACGTGGAAATTTGGTATTCTTTCCGACTTGCACAAGCTCGGCTTCCGAGGACACCTGCCTCAGTTTATCCACAATTTTTTACAAGACAGACAATTCCAGGTGAGAGTCGGCACCACCCTGTCCGACATTCACGAGCAGGAGCTGGGTGTCCCGCAGGGGAGCATCCTGTCGCCGGCTCTGTTCAGCATCAAAATTAATGACATCGTTCAATCCGTTCAGAAAGGATCGGACAGCTCGCTGTTCGTGGATGATTTTGCTTTATATGCAACCGGCAGCACGTACGCCAGCATCCAGCGACGGCTTCAGCTCTGCGTCAACAAAATCCAGTGTTGGGCAGAGGAGAATGGCTTCACATTTTCGTCCTCCAAAACTGAATGCATCCACTTTCATAATTTTCGCCAATTCTATCAGGACCCTGAAATCCGTCTGGGAACATCCACCATCCCGGCGGTCAAGGAAGCCAGATTTCTAGGGGTCGTCTTCGATCAGAAGCTGAATTTTCTCAGCCACATTAAACAGCTGAAAATATCTTGCCTAAAAGCCCTGAACATCATCCGAGTTGTGGCACACACGAACTGGGGTGCTGATAAGAGGACTCTCTTGCACCTCTACAGAGCCCTGGTCCGGTCCAAACTGGATTATGGAAGTGTTGTATACGGCTCGGCCAGACCGTCCTACCTGAAACTGTTGGACCCTGTACACCACCAAGGGCTCCGTCTCAGCTTGGGTGCTTTCCGCACCACCCCTGTGCACAGCCTGTACGCAGAGGCGGGGGAACCGCCTCTTTCCAACCGCAGACTGAAGCTGACCCTGAACTATTATTTGAAATTGTTTTCAGAACCTACAAACCCTGCTTACGATGCTGTATTCAACAACCCTTTCGATAAGAAATTTACAGACAACCCAAACTGCATACCTCCTCTCGGACTCCGCATTCAGCCGCACTTGGAAAATGCCGATCTGGATGTCGGTGGCATCTCAGATTTCTCTAAGTTCCCTGACAGCCCCCCGTGGACCTTTACAACACCTGAGGTCCGATTCGATCTGGCCTCGTACCGTAAGGACACCACCAGTTCTCTGGCCTACAGAACCTACTTTTCGGAACTGTGCCACAAATTCCCCACCTTTCAAGGCATCTTCACTGACGGTTCCAAGTCAGAGGACGGAGTCGCCGCATCTGCGTTCTGTCCCGCCTTTCCTGACCGGCCCTCAACGGAACACATCCTGTCTGACAGCTCGGTATACACCGCGGAACTGACCGCACTGGTCCTGGGGTTAAAAATGGTTCTCTCTTCCAAACAGAAGAGATTCATGATCTTTTCCGACTCCTTATCAGCCCTGGAGGCGATCGCCTGCAGGAATATCACTCATCCCAAACTGCTGGAATTTTATGAAACTTTTACTCTCGCAACGAAGAAAGGATACGAGGTTGTGTTGGCCTGGGTTCCCAGACATGTTGGCATTCGTGGTAACGAAAGGGCGGACCTGCTGGCCAGGAACGCTGTAAAGAAAGAATTGTCCAGATCCTTGGTACCCTATACACACATGAAGCGGAAGGTCAATACTTACGTTAAGGATCTTTGGCAAGAGAAGTGGAACACCCAGATGGACAACAAGCTCTTCCAGATCCGTCCGGACCTGGGGGAGACCCTCCCTTCGGGGGTGAAGAACAGAAAGGAGGAATCTGTGCTGTGCAGACTGCGTACAGGGCACACTTTTTTTACTCATTCTTACTTGTTGAAGGGGGAGGAGGCCCCTCGATGCGTTCCCTGTGACGAGCCTCTCACCGTGAAACACGTGCTCCTTGACTGTTGGGATCTGCATGACGTTAGACGCAGACATTACACGGCGGTTTCTTTGAAGACTTTGTTTCGTAATGTCCCTCCGTGGGCGCTGATGGACTTCTTAAAAGAAGTGAACCTTTTTAACCAGATTTGAAGGTTTTAAACTATGGAAGTTTTTTTTTAACTTTGGAGTGGAAAGTTTGAAGTGGTGACTCGTTTTAATTGGTTGTTTTTTTTAGCCTTGTAGTAGTAATTGACGCGGCGATAGCCTTGAGATGGCCTTAGTGGTCGGCGAGGCTCTAAGCACCATAATTTCATTTCATTTCAACCATCAGCCATGCAGTACAAGATGGTGACTGATGTGGACTTCAAAACAAAATAAAACATCAGGCAGAAGTCAGATATAATGATTGGAGATGAGGCACGTGCATTCATTGCCCAGGCTACAGCAAACCACTTGAGGAAAGAAAGAGTAGAGGAATTCTATGAATCAGTTCAGGCTTTTTACAAAGCGAGCTGTTCCTACATTCTGAAGAAACTGCCACTGTCCGATGAACTCCTCAAGCATGCGGAAGTAGTCAATCCCAGAAAGCAAGTGGATGCTAGTTTTGCGTCTCTGGAATACTTCCTGTTGAGATTTCCAAAATTGAAGCACCCTGATGCTGCTGTGAGCGACATACACCTGGAGTTTTCACGGTACCAGTGTGCAGACATCAGGCAGTGCATTGCTGACACTAAGAGGGTGGATGAAACCTGGAGGGAAATCAGCAAGCTGAAGGAAGATGGAGAGCCGGCCTTCAAGTTTCTCCCAACAGTGATGCTGTCCATCCTCACAATACCTCATTCCTCGGCACACTGTGAGCGCATCTTTTCAGTGGTTCGCAAGAATCACACTGATTTCAGAGGCAGTATGGGATGCGACACACTGGAGGCCCTGGTGGTGGCCAAAAGCAGACCCGGCTCAGCCCTGGACAGGAGCTACAGTCACAAGCAGCTGCAAGATCTGAAGAGTGCCTACTACCGGTCTCTTCAGCCCCAGCACAGCTAAACTCACCTTTGGAGATGTTGTACATAGTGTAAATAAAGGTAATTTTTCATTTCATTTTCTTTGAGGTGGTAAAATCTGGTTTTTAAGATGTGTGTCCCTGGAACTTGAAAAGGGGGGTAGGCAGCACTGTAGCTGGAACCTGGACCATCCGCGTGACATTAGCAAAACGTCGCTGTCTCGATGGATAGTCAGTGCGATTAAAGGCGTGTATGCAGACGTAGGATTGAGACTAGATGCCTCCTCAGCCAGAGCACATGAAGTCAGAGCATGGTCCTCTTCTCTTGCCTTAGCGCACTCAACACGGCTGCAAGACATCATGGATGCTGCCTACTGGAAAAACCCTGCCACCTTAATCGACTTCTACCTGAGAGACGTCGCACGTCTGCGGGATGATGGCTCATGAGGCATCGCTTCTGTGGTAGTTACACAGCAGGCCATCGCAGCACACAGTCTAAAATTACATTTAAATAACATACTTACCGTGACCCAAATTTAAGACCCTCCCGTCCTCCCCTCTTCTTGTTCTCCCTGCTCGCTGCGCTGGTGATGGCATATTGCCGTCAAAAGAGGGCGCTAGCCAGTGGGACAAAGGGGAGATTTACCTACTTCCGGGAGGTTATCGGCCGTAGTTGCTTTCATTTTCTCCGCATAGGCGGATAGAAGTTTGCACAGGACAGGAATGTCAGACCCCTGCCGGAGTCTGCACTAGTTGGGTCATGGTAAGTATGTTATTTAAACATAATTTTAGATAGAAAATTTCCTCTTTTTTTCCTTATAAATTGAGCCACTATATTTACAGTACTTATAATATTAACTCCTTGATTTAAGCATGTACTGCAGTTTTTTTTATTTTTATGTTTGACCAGTCAGTGGAAGTTTTATTTCCACAACCATCCAGAATGTTTATAGCACAGAAAACTGATCTGGTGACTCGTACCCAATGCTAAATATTTTGTTTGAAAATAAACCCTTTTTTGTTGTTTTCATTCATTTTTTCTTTCAACCAATACATTTGGATATGATCACTCTAGCTGACATTGGAGCGAGATATGATGATATTTGGACACTGAAGTAAGATTTAGAAATGAGCTTACTGAAGTTGTTAAATTATGTTTTTTGTTGAAGATTTCTTGCATCAGAGGTTCCAAATGAGAATGTCAGGAAAGAAATCACAACTTTTGATGCTGACATTGGCTGACATATTTTTATTATGAAATAATTTGTTATCAGTTTGCATTACAGAAAAAAAAAATAAAATCGAAACTCGCCACAGTGTTGGCTTTAATCTGAATGGTACATTTTTAGTTACACAAATTCTGAAAAGTATTCTAAGATCTGATTGTGATGAAATTTGTTATTAAAAGCATAAATAATTTCATATTTAAACCCATTGACTGTAGACTCTTTTTAGGCCAACTGTATTACATATGCCAAAGAAAAGAGCTGTACACTAAAACTACTGTAACTTCTCTATTTGTGGGAATTTGTGCATTGAATTATACAGACTGATGCATAAGTTAAACATGGAAACAAAGCAAAAGGACTCACTTTGTCATTTGTTAAGTATTTATTGAAATCATTTGATGCTTTTGATATTATACTTTGTCATTTGTTTAATATTTATTGAAATCATTTGATGCTTATGATATTTTGTGCTTATTTCTGCAAACTCCCAGTTACTCAGCATAGAAACAGACAAAAGGAGCAGTAAGCCTCGGTCTCTTATTCCTCAGAATCAGAATTCTCTTCCTCGGTCTCATCAGTATCACTGTCCACATCATTCTTGATTTCTTTAAGCACATCCAGCATGAATAAACATTGAAAATGATTAAGAGTCTGAGGCATGTGGTGTCACCATTTTGAAGACCAGTTTCAATTCTAGGAGGTCTGGGGGGGAACAATTCTGCAAGAATGGCAAGACTTGATTAGTAATTAGTAAAGGGAAACAAATCACTTTTGTTAACCTGTCCTGAGCCTGTTGATATCAGTCAGTGGTTTTCTCCCTTATAAGATGGGCACAGATGGTAATGTAATGGGTGACAGGTGTCACATACAGCTCTGACAGCTCCATACATTTAATGGAAAAGACAGTTGAATCAGTAAAAATGCTTTGAGATGCAGTTCACACATATTATTCTGTTATGCTTTATACAGTTCACATATTTATCTGTTGACTGGATGGGAAAAAGACCCAAAGTAACCAATATATTGATAGTTCTCAAGATAAAGAGGGTAAGTTCTGGTTAGAGCACATCAAATTATTTTTAACATCTTTAACTACTTTAGCTTCTTTTTTTTAATTAAAAAAAAAAAATGTTATTGTTATTGCTATTATTTTAATACCAAAATGGAATCTTTTCAGTTTTGCTCTTCAGTGTCTGTGGATTGAGATTTCTTTCCACACTGAATAGAATTTGCTGTTTCAGTTGCTGATTCTGATGAAAGTGATTCTGATGATGAGCCTCTCGCACCTAAGAAAAATGAGCCTCCAAGTGTGAGTTTCTTTCTCCTTTGCCCTTCCAGATGTTGTCATCTCACATATGTAGGTTTTGCTTCAGAGTGACTGAATATTGCCTTTTGTAAATGAAAAATGAAGACTGTCAGTACATCTGAGAAGTTTGACAAACTTGCTGCTTCATCTGCATGGTTTTTAATCAGGTCACTCATTAATCCTAGACATTTGATAGACATGCAAAAAGGGAAACATAAACATGTAAGAGACATGCAGAAAGAGTTAAAATTTTGCAGAAAATCCACTTTGACATTGAACCAAGTACACATAGAGACGAGGGGGAAATGCACAGCGCTGTATTGTGGTGAGGTGCTCTTCAAAGGGGGGAACAATCCAAATTTCACATGGAGAAGTTTGTTGATAAAAAAAAAAAAGTAGTATAATACAGTACAAGTCACACACACAGACACATATGCATGCGTGCGTGCACGCACACACACACACACATGCACACGCACACACCATCCACACACTAATACAGGTGTACACATGCGCGCGCATGCACATACACGTACACACACATGCAGTGACAGACAACACCACACAACATAATTTTACCATTGCTCACATACATATACAGATGCATGCACACATACATATATACGCATTCGTGCACACACACCATCCACACACTAATACGGGTGTACAAGCACACACAAATGTGCACGTGAGTGTGCGCACGCACACGCACACACACACACACACACACACACACACACACACACAGAGGCTTGAATTGCTCATATACACACCTACGTTTGGACACACACACACTCACACATACACAAACACACGTGTGCGCATGCAGCATGCATTCCCTTCAGGTACTTTCTGTCCTCAGTAGCTCTCGCTCTGCAAGAAGTGTTGCTTATCGACAGTTGAGAGTACCACTTGCATAGTTTTCTTTACAGTTAGATACAAAATTATGTTATACTTTGTTTTCATAACAAAAATATTGTGATTTGACCTTTGCTTTGAATAAAACTGTGATTGGCTTTTGTTTTATTCTGATGCATTATACTTTTTTTTTCTCCATTATCAGATCTTTTGCTGTACTGGATACTGCAGTCATCAAACTAAAGGTTCATCCTGTGAGAATATTCGTTACGGGTGCCAGATCTTGTTCTTAAGAATTATGTTATAGTGTTTATAGGTGAAAATTCCTCCTTTTAGGTGAAAATTCCTCTTTTGTTTGCTTCTTGATTTTTGCAGAATTTACCATTTTTCTCCCTCAAATAACAGTCTTTAGTTTAGAAAATATAATAGTACAGTAATTGTGTTCAGGCATGATGCTCTATTTTGTTAAGCCCGCGTAGTATTTTCAGGCTTCAATCTGGGCAGAAAAAAATTTCAGGCTTGGGTAGGTCTCTCTGCTTGCACCCCTGTGTCTTTAACTGAGGAAAAAAAAGACAGACTTGAAGAGTAATAAAAACGATTTAAAAGCTAATGTACAACTTTGATTTATAATTTATGTAATTATGTTTACTTGTCTTATTTGTGAGTAATTTGGTGATATGTGCAGAACTCTGAACTGAAAGATGTCATCAAAAAGATTCTGGATGGTGCAAATTTGGAAGAGGTCACAATGAAGACAGTTGTAAAGCAGGTAAATTTTGTGGACCTACGTTCATCTGTTATTTACTGTCACTGCATAAAATGGACTTCTTTTTTTTTTTTTTCTTTCTTTCTTTCTTTTTTTTTTCTCTTTTTAAAATTTTTTTTTATAGATTTGCACATCAATAACAAAATAAGGTGTTCTTGAATGCGGTACTCTGCAGCAAGAACAGGCTCACTGCACTTCATAATACCAGAATGGATATGATTTCAGAAATCTGCAATACATTATTTAAAAAAAAATCTGCCTTAAGGTGGACCACGGCATAGGTTTTTCACCAAAAATCATTAAAAAATGTGTTTTGGGATTATACTTGTATTTGGTAAAATAATGTCTCTTCTTTGCATTTCTGTCAACCATTTTGTTCAATTTGACCGATTTCATTGCAAATAAAATCATTTTCTGACATGGGTGTGTGTGAAGTTTGAGCGAATGTGACAAAAAAATCAAACGTTTGCATCGATTTGGATGGCCTGGTGCTCGTGATCTGGTTTGGAAACCCCCACTTGTTTGGTATCAGTGTGAAGGTCATTCACCGGTCTTTCTTCTCATTCCTATTTCCTGTGGAAAATTCCACTCACGGAAACACACGAAGAGCAAATCTGAAGGAACCTGAGAGGCATTTTTGAGGGGTTGTGGCTGAGTCGAGGTTTCTGATTGGCTTGTCGGAGTAAAAAAAAAAAATAGCCCATTGGCCCAATCAGTCATGTGACTTTTTCCAAGATGGCGTCTGTTTTCTTGACGATTTCAATCGACACACCAGTTGCCTAAGATTTTGATTGAAGTTTTCTATTACAAGTCACGGACAATGCCAAAACACGTTGGAAAGAAGTTTAGGACTGTCTTTGCATTCAGCAAAAGGAAGAGAAAGCGTAAGATTACAACACAAGCTGAAAAAAAGCCTGCCGAAACAGCGACTGACTTAGCGGTGCCTTCGACATCTACGGGCATCAGTGAAAGCACTCCACTTCTCAGTTTGAAGAGAAAATTGGACGTTTTCACCAGAAAACATGCGTGAATGGGTGACAGTGACCCCAGTTCAGACGAAGAACCACTGTCAAAAAAAAAGTGCATCAGTTCCTGAAGTGCAACTTCGCTCGGGACAGCCACAATCCTCACAGAACATCATTGTTGATGTGTCAACGTTGGACTGCTTGGTGTCGTCAGTTCATTGTGAAAAATGCGAAGCAAAGGTTTGTGGAAATTAATAAAATAGTCTACAGATATATAATATTTAATATATATAATATAGTATTCTATTTTATTTCATTTCGTGAGTTTTTGTTACGTTTCATAGCACAAACCCCCCCCCCCAAAAAGCCATCTGAATACCTTCTTTTTTTGTGAGCCCATTGATTTACTTCTTTTTTTTTTTCTCAAGTTCTTTGATTTTTGTTTTCAGAAGCAGTTTTTATTTTTCTCAAGTATTGAAATACTTTTCCCAGTAATACTTCTGTGGATTTTTACTGAGTCTGACATACTGTTTGTGTGTGTGTGTAAAAAACTGTCAGTCTGAGTCTCTTTTCTCTCGCTCTCTCTCCCTCATTCTCTCTCTTGTACCTTCTATTCTCACACATTTGATTTTTTTTCAGGTCTCTGTAATTGAAGATGAGACAAAGAGGATGGGGTCAGCTCTCTCACTCTCTCTCTTGTACCTTCTGTTCTCACACATTGATTTTTTTTCAGGTCTCTGTATTTGAAGATGAGGCAAAGAGGATGGGGTCAGCTCTCTCTTGCATTCTCTCTCTTGTACCTTCTGTTCTCACACATTTGATTTTTTTTCAGGTCTCTGTATTTGAAGATGAGACAAAGAGGATGGGGTCTGCTCACTCTCATTCTCTCTCTTGTACCTTCTATTCTCACACATTTGATTTTTTTTCAGGTCTCTGTATTTGAAGATGAGACAAAGAGGATGGGGTCAGCTGAACTGGATCTTGTGGCTGGGAGCAAAGCAGAGATGTTTGCAGAGAAATCAGACATGCTCAGGGTCAAAACAGCAACCAGAAAATCCTGACAGAGCAAAACAAAAGAGGGAAAAAAATTGAAACTGTAAGACATCAGAAACGTGAACATCGATGGGCAGACGAGGGAGAAGTATATGCCCCAGGAGCATTTTGAACAATTAAATGACTGAAAAAACTCTCTCTCACCACTTAGTGATATTGGCCAAATGCTGTTTTCCTATGTTTTTTTTTAATGTTTTTTTTTTATTGTGTAACTGGGTTGTAGTTTGTGAGTTCTCAACACAATCTTTGAAGGCGTTTTTCTCAAAAGTTGAATTTCTGCTGCAAGTGTGTCAGTGGCCCCTGTGTAACAATTGATACAGTGAAAATATTATCATAAAATTAGGCATACTGATGTAAAAATGTGTGCTGAGTGCAGTGAACAGTTAGAACTCTGTACCTCTAGTAGTTTTTATTTCATAGCAAGTGACTAAAGCATACTAACGCGAATGCATAATTTTATGCATTTTTGACAAGACAGAGACGGGTGCAATAGCCGGGTGGTTAAAGCGTTGGACTTTCAATCTGAGGGTCCCGGGTTCGAATCACGGTGACGGCGCCTGGTGGGTAAAGGGTGGAGATTTTTACGATCTCCCAGGTCAACATCTGTGCAGACCTGCTAGTGCCTGAACCCCCTTCGTGTGTAAACGCATGCAGAAGATCAAATATGCACGTTAAAGATCCGGTAATCCATGTCAGTGTTCGGTGGGTTATGGAAACAAGAACATACCCAGCATGCACACCCCCGAAAATGGAGTATGGCTGCCTACATGGCGGGGTAAAAACGGTCATGCACGTAAAAGCCCACTCGTGTACATGCGAGTGAACGTGGGAGTTGCAGCCCACGAACGCAGAAGAAGAAGAAAAGACAGAGAACAATGCTTGTGGACAATGGGCATCTGCTTTTGTGATCACTGCACTAAATGATGTCAAAACAAACTGTGGAAATGATGAGAATCATTATGTAATGCATGTGTTCAGTGCTGCAAAGGGGGCAAATAACGGTATGTATTTTTATGATAAAATTATCATATCTTCATATCTGTTTGACTTATAAACTTCAAACTTAGCACAGATATCTATATTAACATCCTGAGTATGTGTACCAGATACCTTTAGTAGTTCTTGAGAAACAAAAATGAGCTAAAAATGACGCAGTGGTCCACCTTAAGCGGAACAGTTACATTATGTTAAATCAACCATCCAGATAAAATCAAATCTAGATACCTTAAGCAGATGATTAGCTACATAATGTTAAATCAACCATCCAGATAAACACAACCAACTGAGATGATTGAAACTGGAGTGGCTGCCAAGGAGATGTGGTTTTCAGAAAGCAGGATGACTGGTTTTGTGATTCATATCCAGTGGGGGTTGAATGCATGACAAATACTGTTATTTTCAGCCAGTAAGGTGCTACTTTTTGTTTTGCTCAAATCTAACCTTTGAGTTTTTTCGGCTGTATGCGCCTTATCTGTGTGAAAACTGAATTCTGAGTACATATAGGGCCACCTGACACAAGGTGACATCGTTGAATTCAGTAAATGCTCAGGATCATGCTGAACAACAGTACTGCAGTCTTACCACTGTTCGATTCAACATGGTTCATGTTCACCATCAAATCAAATTGAAACCAAATCGCATACTTCACAAAATTTCAACTGAACATGATTGCAGTTCGCCCGAAAGGCCTTGAAAAAAGAGCAATGTCTGAGTTGGGGATAAATTTATGATGTAAAAGTAGAGAAATTGGAAGTAAACTTGTCATTTTTCGAAAGAAAAACACAAAGCAAATGACCAACGGGACTGAAAAGAGGGGTTGGCAGACTGGATTCTGACTGAACAAGTTTATGAACTGGAGCTTTACAACAGTGTACATTTGACTGAATGTTGTGATTTTTTTGATTTTTTTAAAATAATTTTTTAGGTGCATAAAAAAAAAAATTGAAACAAAAGAAAAAAAAAGAAAGCAGTGGATAACAGAGCCTTGTCAACAAGCAGATGAAAACAAGTCTTATTCCGATCCAGTTTTCCAAAGATGATGTCATTACTTAGAAAACATCATCTGCTGTTAGCAGAGACAAAGGACTTTACGGCAGCTGTAGTTTCGGATGTATGCGCCTTGCACAAGTTCAAATAACATTCATTCAGGGGTGCACCTTATGAGTGCGTTGTAGGCCAAAAAATATGGTGATTCTTTTTGTCTTGGGTGTGTGGTCATTTCTATTTGGTTTCTGCAGCTGTGAAGCACATTAAATTAGGTTTTGTGGGATTTTTATATTGAGTGGATTGTACTGCCTTATTGAACAGCCAGATAAGTGGTCAGACTTGCTTGCTTTTATCCATTTTTAAGGCAAGGTCATGTGAATTT
>NC_134878.1:40509731-40534731 GCF_041734735.1 Babylonia areolata
TCAGATTAACATCAATTGTGGCAGCAAATAGGAAGTATTCTTCAGGATTTTTTTTTTATGGCAAATATTAAAAATTTGTCATTGATCTTGGCATTCTTTGTTACAGGTGTATGAGAAGTACCCCAGTTTTGATTTGACAGACCGGAAAGATTTTATTAAAACGACAGTGAGAGAGGTAAGTATTCCTTCATCATGACAAAGTTTGCAGCACTTGTACAGCTTCTAATGATCTTGAAAAGCATGTCTATGAAATAGACAGGAGTGAAGAAAAAACGGTTTGGTGTCATATACTGTACCATGTCAAACTGATGCAAACTAGGCCTATCGGTTTGCTCTGCTTGGCCAAATTTCGCACGGCTAACAGTGAAAAGACGAGCCGTCTTGCCCGGTCTGCTCTTAGCCAATCAAACGCCTCTAAAAGCTATAAGCGCTGAACCATTCCTTTGGCCAAGGCTGTCCACGCCATCTTGTCAGGTTTACGCTCTGTCTCATCTTACGCTTTTTTTGGCTGTTAAGCGTATTCATTTGGCCTTACTTTGCTGCATGCGACTTGTCTGTATTGTATTCTTACATTCTGTGTACTCGATTCGACTCGGGGCCCCCTTGATTCGTTCGTTTTTCTCTACCTCTAAGTCGATCCGTCTTTCCTTTCTCTGTTAGGGGTCGGATTTTCACTGGGTGCCTAAGCGCGGGTACCATGTCTCGTATGCCATCCCACGAAGGCAGGGATCTTGAGGCTGGGATTGAGACTCGGCAAGAGACTCTCCCAGGCCCGGAGCTCATGATACGGACTGCGGCGATGCGTCTTTAGATGCTGATCGCGGAAGCGACTCTTGTTCCAGTAAAATGGTCATGAAGGGGACCAGGGGTGAAGGGGTACGAGTGTCACCTCCCGAGGTGTCCCAGGGAGAGGGGGGAGTGGCAAGTCCTCTCTTGGCGGTGGGGACTCGCAGCTAGGCGCGAACTCCTAAGGGGAGGCCGCGCCCGGCCGTTACTCGGGTCCCCACTCGGAGACAGCCCTCGGGGGCCCCATTGCTGTTCTCTGTCCTCCCTTCTCTGTCGACCCCCCTCCCCCACCTCCTTCTGGGGGGGAGAAAAATTTGGTTCGAGGGGGGTGGGGGACCTCTACTTTGCCCACCCCGGGCCAAGCCACCCCAGTCTCCCCACGGGAGGGGATTCGGGGCGCGTGACAACCTGCTCTGCAGGTCTTCCCGCTATCCGGCCGGTCCCCCTGCTGGGGGAGGCCCGCGTGTGTCAGGCGGTTCCAGGCAGTCAGCCCGCTCGTCTTCAGGTGGGACTGACACCCAAGTCGGACCTGACCTCCCACCGACTTAGCCAGGTTTTTCCCTTCATGGAGGTCAAGGCGCCAGTAACCCTTGGGGTTGGGGTCACAGGATGGCTGGTGCCCACGGGTGGTTACCCCCATTCTACCTGTACTGGGGCGCACCTCGGTGCACGCTGGGTTGCCAGGGGCCAACCCCTTGTCCGCCCCCTACCGGACCCAACCCAGCACATCTCACAGGGTGACACACACAGCCCTGACAAGTGGGATCGACTTCTTGTCGGTCAGGTCGAGCTCCTCGACCAATATTGCCACTCAGTCCACAAATCGGTCCTCTGTCAACCCACAGGTTACCTCCACGGTCACAACGGCCTCCTTGTCAGGACTGACGGCTGCTGAGGGGCCCCGCTCGGCCCGGGGGAGCCTGCAGTTCCCACCTACCCAGCCCTCGGTCCTACAGGAAGATAAGTGGGTGTTTGTCCCCTCACAGCACTCGTGTTCCTCTTGCATCCAGGGACGCCCTCTCTGAGAAGGTGTGGTACCCACCATCCCAAGCATGGTTGGACCTACGGTCCACACGCTCCCTACCCGCTTCAGGCGTCAAGGACATAACAGCTATAGCTACTTCGGCTGCTTTCCAGCACTCGGTGCCACTGCAGCATGTCTTGGAGGCAGACTTCTGGTGGTCTCAGAATCCCTTCATCAACTTCTACCTCAGGGATTTCCGTATGACCAGGGCTGACGGTTCCTTTGTCGCAGCTAACACTGCTGTCTTGGTTGCAAGGGCTCCCCATACTAACCAGTAGGCGTTGCCCTCCTCCATTTGCTTTAAATTCTGCATCAGTTTGACATGGTACAGTCTATGACACCAAAAGGAGGAGTTTGTAGTATACTCCATGTTTGGTGATACATATACTTAACATGTCAAACTCGAATGCCTGCCCGTCCGTCCCCGCGTCTCCGCCGTGGTTCTCATGGGGCATTTTCTTCGATGGCCACGGAATGATTCAGCGCTTACAGCTTTTAGAGGCGTTTGATTGGCTAAGAGCGGACCGGGCAAGACTTTTCACTGTTAGCTGCACGAAATTTGGCCAAGCAGAGCAAACCAATAGGCCTAGTTTGCATCAGTTTGACATGGTAAGTATATGTGTCACCAAACATGGAGTATAATACAAACTCCTCTTTGTTGCATGTTTTCACTGATATAAACTGCTTTTCACAGAATGATTTAGACAACTTCATTAGTAGATTAAGATTGATTCACCATGAAACTTAAAAGCAACTTTGATAGTTACAGAGGTGTTGTGTTCGGGAGAGGGAGGGAGAGTGGGACTAATTTGGGTGTGTTGTAGTCCGGTTTTGCATTGTTTTGGCAGTGTTATGTACGCGATTTGTTTTGGATGTTCAAATTGGTTTGGGGGTATCACTCTGGACATTGGGTTTAGTTTGTCCTGATGCAATGTTTTGTAATTCGCCATGTTTGCTTTCTTAGTTGGACCAACCTGCATATTTTGATGGATGATGTTTTCCTGTTGGAACTTCTATAACTGTAGGCACTTAACTTACTGTTATTATATTTGTGCTTTTTTTCATGGAAGATAAGTTAACCGTGACCCAACTAGTGCAGACTCCGGCAGGGGTCTGACATTCCTGTCCTGTGCAAACTATCCGCCCATGCGGAGCAGACGAAACTACGGCCGATAACCTCCCGGAAGTAGGTAACCTCCCCTTTGTCCCGCTGGTTATCGCCCTCTTTTTCCGGCAGCCATCATGACTCCTGTACCTGTGCTCTTCATATGGCTAAGTTTTTTCGTATTTTCTGTCTGTCTGTCGATTCTCTGGCGTTCTTGTTTGTGGTCAAATTATGTCTCCAACCAGGTCACATAATTATGTAGCTCGATTGGGGAATCGTGCTAAAATTAAAGCGCGATCGCAATCGATTCACTGACACTCTGGGCCCTCTACTCCTGGCCCTCTAAACAACGCCAACCCGCCGCCTTCTCCACTTCCTCCGCTCCCTCCGGTCGACTCCAGACCTCCGCCACCTCCTCTGATGACTTCTAGAGGTTTGTGGTCACGCACTCAGGTCAGTGTTACCTTTCATGTCATTTTTATCGATCCGCGAACTCACTCGACGCGATCCGCGTTTTCTCGGCCCTGCCAGTCGGCAGTGTACGAGTCGATCTCCTCTATCTCTTTACCATACCCACAGTTGCACCAATGGAATGGCCACAATCCCTTGGGGGGAAAAAAAAAAAAAAAAAGGCAGCTTGTCTTGGATCCGCACGTTAGACTGGGCCCTATGTGCGATGCGTCCGTGGTGGCGGCCGTGACATCGGATCACGCGACCCCCCACGCGGCTTGCCTCGACCGTCTCGGATCCAATAGCGACCGAGGCGTGTAGGGATGCCCTCCCCTGGTGTAGGGAGGAAGGTGGACCACTAGGGGACACGCTTGCCCATACGCGTGCACCCCCCCCCCCCCCTCCCCCCCCTTGTCCAGATCACCCGATCCAAGGGAGGCAACCCCTGCTTCGGCACCCTTGCCGGTGACTGCCGCAGTTATTTCCCTTGCACCGGCACTGCTCCTCGCCTTCAGTGCGAGTGTGTGCACGGTCCTACCAAGCTATGCGGTGATGACCCCATCTGCCACACCGCCGAGTGCTGCTGTTTCCCATCCACTAATGGTGTCTCAGCAAGCTACTCAACCAAACAATCAGCAACTCATCGCTAAACTTGCTGCAGCAATTATGCACCACTCTGCCTTCCGGTGCCGCGCCTTGCGCCCACAGAGCAGGTACGTGCACGCCCCATTGGAACTTAGGCAGTGTTGGATTCTTCTGCCCCATTGCCTAACTCTGCTGTTTCCCAGACTAATATTGGCACTTCCACGTTGGAGTACCTCTTATATCATATCATATATCAATATCAAGGCGTGCAAGCCTGACAAGGCCTTTTACCCGCTTGAAGTGGGGAAGAAAAAGAGAGTCCCCACGTATGTCGGTTGCATTTTTCAACATTGAGTGCGCAGTGCTTGAAAAATCAGAAAATATGTAAATGAGTTTTGTATTTAAAGTTTTCACAATGAATATCAAGATAATTCTTACATGTATTAATAACTCGATCCTGCCTCTCGGCAGTGCTCGGGCCGATCTTGTCTATCACTTTATCCGTCAACACACAACTGACAACTGAACGCCGGTCCTCTCGCAGGAGCTGTTCGCGAGATTGGACCGCCGTTCAGCAACAGGGGGATGCACATCCAACGGCAAGCCGACGGACTTGTCACCCCCTCGCCCACGACGCCCATAACACTGGATTATGGCGCCGTCATGCCACATGCCCTGACCGTCTCGCGTCCGATGGCAACCGATTCGGGTTGGGATGCCCACGGCACTAAGGGGCATTATAATTATTCCCCTTGCGCTCGTTTTCACCTGTGTCGGTTACGGTGGCATCGAACCACGGACTCTCACACACAACATGACACTCCTCCCTGTTCAGCGAGGACACGTCGCACAAGGGGGATATGTGCTCTAAAGACACATTCCTTTTCGATGATTTTCGGCGCCAAGGGAGGCAACTCCACATTTGTAACCTAGGCGCTCGAAGCTGTGGTTAGTTTCGCCGACACAGCACATCACTCCTGCCCCCCGTGCTGTCCACCAACGATGTTTTCTTTCGGTTTCTCATTGGGTCCTCATGCCCAGTCAGGGACTTTACACATCTTTGCATAGCAACTGCACTTTTCTTGCTGTTTCTCAGGCTATTGGCTACAGGAAATGCATCACAATATTTCCCCTTCTATCCATTTGATTTATTATCACAAGCAACAATCACGAAATATATATAGAAAAATCTATACATATTTAAAAAAAAAAAAAAATTAAAAAAAAAAAAAAAATCTATATATATGTATATATATATATATATACATATATATATATACACACACACATATATACATATATATGAGATATATTGCTACATTCATACGCATTTCTGCTTTCACGTATAGATGCGTACTTATCCATCGGTATACACATGTGTATGTGCTTATGGGATAGGTTCAGACGACTTTCATATTAACATGTACAATTATATTTCTATCTCAATTCATTGACATCTGTTCATTGAGATTCCCTACATAGCAATATAGGCACACTTGCATTTGCGGCCTTCTGTTCACAATGCCCAGAACTCTCTGCCTCTACGTACTGGCACTTTATTCATATGCGTATGTACATCTCATATGTAGGTGCATGGACAGATTCCTTTCCATTGATGATTATGCACACTTACCCACTTACTTGGGTATATCGGTGCACGCTACACGTATGCTTATACAGCCGCTTATTTCTTGTGTCTCGATCTCTTGTCATTGGCATACTTCTGACATCACTTGAGCTGATGGAAGTTTTTATTCCCTTGGCACATATATGTATTCATTTTCATAAATTCATCCCTACCTTGCTTTTGGAGGACGACTGCACTCACAAAAATAAAATAAAATAATAATAGCCTCATTCACGCCTGAATGTATGCTCCTTCACATTTCAATAGTGGCTGGTCCTTAGGGATCCACACATACCCCCTTCACACCCACAGGGCTAAGAATGCCTCTCTTGGTGCAAGGACGGACAAGGCAACCCAACTCATTTGCCTGCAACAATCACCCATAAGGCTGGAGATGCACAAGGAAGGGTGAGGCAGTCCAACTTAGAGGTGCCACTCTGGACACACATGCCTTTCATTCCTTCCAAGTTTGTAAGGCATCCCTTCTTTCTCCCCTTGCCTACAACAACCCTTGGTTTGCACCACTGTGATTGTGACAAAAGCTCCACACAGGCCCTACATCCTAGCCAGCCTTCCCATGAAGAGGTGTCTATCTTGCCTTACAAGTTTTAGCGGACCCAAAAACTGCCCACTGGGCAGGAGACAATCACCCTCAGCCCATCTCTTCTACTCCTCTCTAGTAGCAGAAGGCCTGGGTCATAATTGTTTTCCTCTACATTTGGGAGAAAGGCATATTGACGAGGACGGATGCGTCCCACAAAGCACAACGAACCGTCCATTAGCCACAGGGGTGTACCTTTCTGCCCACTCATACCAGCACGGCAGATGCCGCATTCAAGCACATCAGTTCACCCCATCACCTTGCTTGAACACAAATCCAGCATCAACGTCTCAAACAATTGGCGTTCGAAAGCACTTTCTGCACTTAGTCTTCCCTGCCCGATCCTTTCGGCCTCTACACACAACCACTGCTGTGGTTACAGATGGCCATTCCTCCTCAAGCACTGTCTTTCCAATGAGACACTTCCAGAGGTTGCTAGCCTAGGCAGGCTATCCCATCATGGAGCCCCAGCCTTCGGTCAAGGGACTGTCAGAGGATGACTTTGTTGTCACTTCGGAAGCAAGCACCATGTCTTTCTGACACACGGTTGCACCACAAGACCCCGTCAACTCTTTCCGGCTTCCTTACATTGCAACATAATCTGCATGGTGAACACCTTCGTCCCTGAAGCACACAGCAGCTGTTTCCTGGTTTACCCATGCTGATTGGTGTCCTCCTAGGAACAGTATATGATAATCAGTCGAGTACGACAGTCTCCATCAGAACAGCAGAGGAGGCATCTGCTGTCCAGTCTATTCGGGCTGGAATTCGATTATACAATTTATAGTAGAGAGTGTTTTGCCCAAGTTGCATCCCCGGTCCCTCAATCAAGAGGGCCTTAGGACTCATAATTGGGAAGGTTCCCAAAGGCTACTTAGGCCTAAGGCTACAGCACTAAGTCCCAGTGCAATTTGACTTCTAGTCTGAGAGACATAGTCATTCATGAAAGACTAAGCTGCAAATGATTTCCCTTTGCAATTAAGAAACCACTGATAATACAGCTCTCACCTTGCAGTTGGCCATACTAAAAACGTATGTCAGATCAGTGCCTTGATGTCAATAGCCAGTACAACACATCTTGAGCCACTTACCTCCCTGCCCCGCCCCGCTCCATCCCAGACTCAGTGCGCACCACACACAGCCAGAGGCCTGTCATGGATCCGGTCCCCTTTCTCACTAAAGAACCTTCAGCAAAAATTTTCCCCATGGAAACCCTCTTCCATTTGGGAATTCCATCACTGAATGAGACTCAGTGACCTGTGGGCACATGAAATGCACTTCCACAGCCTGATCCAACCCAGCCATTGACTGCCGACAACTTTCTGCAGGTTACTCCAACAGGCCACACTCAGGCAGAGAAGCCACCAAGCCTTCCGTATGCCCCTTCGTGATGGTACCTACCTGGGCAATTACACAACCCTGTCCCAGAGACACCAGGGACATCAAGTCTTTTGTTGCCAAATGTCTGCCATCCTATGCATAGGCAACATACCAGTGCTGTCATTTTTTGACAACGTCAAAAAAGGGGGGGGGCCAGGGGCGGGGGAGTGCCCATCGCCTGTCAGCTCGCATGGAGGAGCTCCACAGATCTGGCTGTCATGCCTGAGGCAGGCCCAACACGGTGACCTACCTCTGTCTCGTGCCACAGTTTCCTTCAAACACAAAAACCACTTCCACTATCGGCCAACATCCGTTGTGGAATCATCAGATCAAACCACATGCGCACCTCCTTGCATTGACGCTCATCTGCTCAGCTGTGGTCCACAGACCTCCCCCACAATACAGCTGTGGACCTCTGTCTTCTTTACCCGCACTAATGTCCTTAGGCGACACAGTACACTCTACTTTCGTCAAATTCTACTTGAGGGACACCTATCGCCTAAGGGATAATGGCTCATCGACTTCTACCAGAGAGATGTCGCACGCCTGCGGGTTGATGGCGCAAGAGCCATCGCTTCTGTGGTAGCTGCACAACAGACCATCACAGCTCACAGACAGTAGAACAGGCGAGCCCTCCACCTTGTCGTGCTATTCTGCACTAGTTGGGTCACGGTTAAGTATGTGTAATTAAAAGGAAATTTTCTATCTAAAATTACGTTTAAATAACATACTTACCGTGACCCAAATTTAAGACCCTCCCGTCCTCCCCGCTTCCTGTTCTTCCTGCTTGCTGCGCTGGTGATGGCATATTGCCGTCAAAAGAGGGCGATAACCAGCGGGACAAAGGGGAGGTTACCTACTTCCGGGAGGTTATCGGCCGTAGTTTCGTCTGCTCCGCATGAGCGGATAGTTTGCACAGGACAGGAATGTCAGACCCCTGCCGGAGTCTGCACTAGTTGGGTCACGGTAAGTATGTTATTTAAACGTAATTTTAGATAGAAAATTTCCTTTCTGTACTTAACCACACACTGGATGGTGTGTTGAAAAAAAAAATTGTTATTGACTACAGCAGGATGATATTTGTAGTCCAGTAGATGTGGTAAAGTGGTTTGGTTCGCAGACTGACAGCTGGGAAGATGTGGATTAAAGCCCTGTAAGATACATGGATTTTTGGCCTCTGGTTGGCTCCTTCCAAAGTTGAATGTGCCATGGCCTCAAATGGGGAGACCGAACACACAGTGAAAGGTCACCCACTTCACAGATTTCCCTTTGAGAATGTTGCTTTTGTTTCTTGGATGCATCTTTGGGAGTAGCTTACATTTCCTGACTAGGTATCTGTATCTTTCAAGCCAAGTTAATGCTAGGATTTATTGTCACACAGTGCTAAACTTAATGGACCTCCATAACAGCATTGTTATCATTTTAATCATTCACAATAGGGGAAAATTCCCAGAGTCTGTGACCTTTCATGTCCAGCGCTCATGGTGACATTGGTTTCAATTTCCACTCCACTTCTCTGTTTGCAGTGAGTTTTTCTGCCAAAGTCTTTGGTGTCAGCAGGTTTGCAGGGGACTGTCAGTACTCAATGGTAGGATGTGGTGACAGTCTGTACTACAGGGAGACTCTTACTTATCTGACTAAACAAAACCTGCCAAACCTTCCATTTTTGGCAGAATATATTATGCTTGGCTGCACCTGATCACACTGTTTGGCTTGCTTAGAAAAAAATCTGTATCTGGTAGCAGCTATGTATATAGCTATTGGAGAAATAAACAGAAAATCCATTCAACAGTTTCCTGCTTCACACTTTGACTGCCATCATGTTCATGGGTTGTGGGAGATAAGTTGCATGGCAGCAACTCTGCCTGAACAATTCTTCAGCCTTGTGAGAAAGAATTAATTAGACTGGTTCCCCCCCGCCCCCCACCTCCCAACCCCCCCAATGGCTTGGGATACCACCAAGGCATTGATTAATAATTAACATGTCAAGAGGGACTATGCTACAACAGTAAACTTTAGAGATAGTTTATTGCAGAAATGCAAGAAAATGAAGATAGGAACATGAATGTTTATTCAGATAAGGCATTGGCCTCATACTAAAGGGGCTAATACAAAAGAACATAATGCATGATTCTCACAAAGGTAACAGTTAACATAAGGTCCGCAAGTGAATATTAAGAGACTGCAGTGCGTAGCCTCTTGTTTGCTTCATAAATATACAAAGCTAAATTAAAAAGTCCTGTTTCATTTCTTGTTGACAACAACATATTTGGCCTGAAATTACATGGTTCTGTATAATACTTCAAATGAAATAATTTCGTTCTGAGAACATGAAAAACAGGGCAACAAAACCAAAAATGGATTTCGTCATCTTTTGCCTGATTGCACAAGCGGCACATAAGTTCTTGTTCACTTCAATGGCAAGCAATATCGGAGACACCAAATCTAAATTTGCTTAAAGCACTCTTTACATATCTGTTCATTTTTATTCTGATATAAAGAAGTAAAGATAGCTTCGCTGAAGAAGTAAATATATCTAAATACAAAGACATCATGCCACTGTCAGCTGCAAAAGTGAACCATGAAGTAGAAAAGGAAGAAGACAGAGTATTAAGGAAAAAAAAGCCGATGGTCTGTCCTATTTTGTTTGCCAAAGACCTGTCTAAATCAGAGTAGGCATTTCTGAATCCTACTGAGGTGACAAAGCAGCAATGCAGTGTTGCACTTTTGGTTTATTGGTCTAAAAGATGACATTTGTTTTGCAGATAATTTCCTGAGAGCTACATTTGCTGGAGAACAAGACTGTGGAAGACGCACCACACTTTCTAAGGGCAGCAGTATGATGTTGACATTGAGGTTTTCTCCTGGCTGGGAAGGCAGAAAACTTTGTGCAAAGAATCTGTGCTGTTTTATACACCCACAGGTCTCAGTTGGCAGGTATCTGTCTTCAGTTTGTAGCCAGTCTTCTTCTTCAGCGTTGTGTGACAGTGTCCTGAACTTTAGGGTGGTGCTTGAACAAATGGGGAACCTCAGAATGAATGGGGAGTTGGCATTGCTATCTCTTTTTTATATTTCAAAACTTTTTTTTCACCTAATTTTTTTCCCTTTCTGCTCAGGCATATCAAGAAGAAAAGGGGGAATAATGAGGATAGCAGCAGGTTATTTTTGTCTCAAAGCCGTATGGCAGCACATCATTTAGAAACCAATTATATCAAATTTGCAGCTTCTTCTGCTAATAATAATGATGCATAATTATAATGCACTCTGTTTACTTAGCACATGGGCCTACAATGCTAAAGTAAACAGCAATTGGAGAGGGGGGGTGCGTTATGAAAATTAAAAACAAAGGGCTCTGAATGAAGACAGTAAAAAGACCAATGGAAAGTGTCAAAGTACATGCGCGCGCACACACACACACACCATGCCAATACCTAGATATCTGTGAAAACATATACATACTGTGTTTTTAGGCCAGATTTGTACTTCATGTTGGCTGCATGTGGTTCACCCATACAAAGGCATGTTTAGCCAGTCCATTCAGCTTTAACAAATTAAGGTTACTTATTTTAAACATTTTGAGATAACTGGCGAACAAAACAATTGATATAGAAATGAACTGAAGTAGATCTCATGCACACATAGGTGCATCTGGGGATGGAAATTTGTTTTTAGAATTTCAAATTTCATCCAAAACGCAACATCTGTTTCCTGGACAGAAATCATTTGCATAAGACATGTCAAACACAGAAATGAAAGTGCTTTGTAGAACCCATAGATGTTGAAAAGAGAGAGCGTCTGAATCAAAGTCACAGGTTTCCGAACAGTCAATTGAAGTGAAGCCTACAGTTGTCAAAATGCTGATGACGACAGAATGCATTCCTACCATGGCACTTGTTGATGTCACTGTGAAAAGCAAATAATGCACACACACAGATACATATGCATGCAGATGCACATGATCACCATCCCTGAAGCCCCTATGGCCGTTTGTTTATTGTTTATTTAGGAAGAGGTACAGACATTATTTTGCCACTTTAGGTACAAATAACTTTGTAGCAGTTGTAACAACTTTGCATTGACCTCAAGACTTTCTGAAATTATATCAGCTGATGATGCAGCAGTTTCATGGTTAAAGTCAGTTTACTTTATTTAGATCCTGGATCTAGAGCTAAATTAATAAAGGTACACATACATGCACAGAAACATAGCCATATTGTCCAGTGCCCGTGCACACACACATACATAATCATGCACACACACACCCAGTCTCTTTCTCTCACACACAGATTAATTGAAAACATACACATATGCATGCGCTCACACACACGCAGTCACGCACGGGCACACTCACACATTCACACAGACTTACTTTGAAAAGAACATATCTGCATGCACACAAACACAGTCTTCCTCACTCTCTCCCACACACGAACGCACTCCAACACACTCTTACACAGAGCTGAGTAAATAAAACACACACACTCACACACACATTTTCTCTCTTTCTCACATACACACAGAGTTGAATTAAAAACGAACTCAAAGTTATATTGAAAGACCTACACATACATGCACACATACAATTACAAACTCACTCTTCTCTCTCTCTCTGTCTCTCTCTCTCCTCTCTGTCAGTTTCTCTCTCTCTCTCTCTCGCTCTCTCTCTCTCTCTCTTTCTCATTTTCTGTCTCTCTCCCTCCTCTGTCAGATTCTCTCTCTCATATTTTTTTCTATTCAATTTTGTTTCATTGTTTCACCATTATTCTGATTTGTACCCCAATGTCACTGGAGCTAATGACATTAAACATTTCAGTGCGCTCTCTCTCTCTCTCTCTCTACACAAAGTTGAAATGAAAACAGAGACTTGCATTGAAAACAATGAATAAACATGCATGCACACCATTCAAGATGTTTTAAAAAGAGCTTGTTTGTGGTGGTGGTGGTGATTTTCAGTTTATGTGTGACTATATCTATATGAAATACAAACTATTTCAGTTATCACCAAGCACCTTTTAGATACTTAATTTGGTGTCATATACTGTACCATGTCAAACAGATGCAAACTAGGCCTATTGGTTTGCTCTGCTTGGCCAAATTTCGCGCGGCAAACAGTGAAAAGATGACCCGTCTTGTTGGAGAGCCTTCCAAATGCCTTAAAACTTTTTATGATTCATCTTCAGGGGGGGAGGTGTGGGGGGTGGGGGGGGGGGTGCAAGGCCCCCCCTGACCACCCCCTCCTCCCCACACCAACAGAGCTCTGCCCCTGTTCCCTGCCTGGACCCCAACTTCACAGTCCTGACTTTCTGCTAGTTGCACCTATGTGCCACATATTTCATTTTTCATATAAATAAATGTTCAGTTTTGAAAAAGGGTTTGAATCATGGAGATGTAAACAAAGTGCGTCACACAGGAAGACAGTATGTGAATGTGCGATACCTGTGAATGATCCTACTTTTATTACAATTGTATCTCTGGGTTCTTTTCTTGAATGCATGGGAAACTGGGTGTGCTTGAGTTTTCTCATGGTATGTGACCAGTGTGATTGTGAATGTCAATAACTTATCTGATTTGCTATGAAATGTCAATTTAAAAAAAAAAAAAGAAGAAAAGAAAAAGAAAGAAAAAAAAAGACTGAATAAAATAGTCACTGATGTGTTGGTGTGTGGCATAACATTACTGGCTGATTAATTTTACCTTTTTAAAAATTTTTTGGTATGGATGTCTTGCTAGAGTGAGTTTTTGTTTGCTTCATAGGAATATCCTGTGCCTCCAACACTGTTCAAAGAATAAACATATTTGATGTTGATAATAATAAGAGAATGTGTTCAGCCTAGTTGTTTTGAACCCTGAGAGCTACAGAAAAGAAAGACCCCTAAAGTTGGCTCAGGTGCCATTTCAGTTCATCTGAATGTTTCCAAGATGGAAACTAGTTAACCTTCGCCGCACTGAGCTTCTGACTCGAAGATTTGTCCCAAGGTGGGCCTCTCAGACCCACATACCGCCAAAGAAGCAATGGGCGGTTTACCCCTTAATAATCCCAGCGTGGGCCTGTCAGACCCACAGGGTTGCAAAGCAGGCAAGCGAGCGATAGGGCCTAGGGCTGAATTCAGCCGTCACCGGTGCATCTTGAAACAAGCATGGCATCACAAGCATCCATGGTGGAAGAAGCAGAGCGAGAACTTCGCGCTGCTTTGGGTGTATTGGGGTAAGTAATTCGATCGCCCATGTTGCATCCTTGTTATTATTTATTTGTGTACACTTTTGAAACATTTAAGAAATCCTGCCCGTTTTTTAAATACTTTTCGTGTTGTGAAGTTAGTTGCATGAACTGCTGCCGAGTTTCAGGAGGCAGCATAGCAACACACACAGATCTAGCGCTCTATTACACTCTGTGTGTTATAGGGGACTAGTTTATGAATATCCATTGTGTCTATGGCTAGCAATGGCTGCAGCAACTTATCGAAATTGAATCTAAACTATTTGCGCCCTAACAATATGCATTGTGAAGCTGGTTGTCTGCAGGCAAGCGATGGTGCCACGTTTACAGTAAATTTGGATCCCCTTTCAAAAAAAGCCTTTTCCAACAAAAATGCTTTTGGGGGATTAGTTTTTAAAAATGACACTTTTGCATCTATTGTTATATGTTTACATATGATGTACGTATCATGCGAGCTCAAGTGCACAGATTGCTCTGCATGTGTGTTGTGGGAGCTAAGATATGTATGATTGATTGTGTTTGTTTGGGGTGGAAATGTGTTTATATGTGTATTTGGGTGGGCGCTGGTGGTGGTGAAGTGGCACAGCCGTGCATGTTCCCTGCCCCTGGCCTTCATTATAGCCCTCTGCAAGTGACGCCCTACCTCCAATGGGTTGCAACCCCCACGTTTAGTAGTTGATTCCAGGTATTTCTGGAAGGCATTATCAAAGACCATATTGATTTGCCAAGCAGAGAAGGATAGAAAGCAAATAATAAAACTGACAGAGAATGACTGGCAGCAGAGTATAAAATCTCAAGAAGAACAGACAGCAGAGAAGGAGGACAGCAGAGAAGAACAGATGGCACAGAAAGATGACAGAGAAGGAGGACAGCAGAGAAGAACAGATGGCACAGAACATGACAGGGAAGAACAGACAGCAGAGAAGAACAGATGGCACAGAACATGACAGGGAAGAACAGACAGCAGAGAAGAACAGATGGCACAGAACATGACAGAGAAGAACAGACAGTAGAGAAGAACAGATGGCACAGAACATGACAGAGAAGAACGGACAGCAGAGAAGAACAGATGGCACAGAAAGATGACAAGGAAGAACGGATAGCAGAGAAGAACAGATGGCACAGAAAGATGACAGGGAAGAACGGATAGCAGAGAAGAACAGATGGCACAGAAGATGACAGGGAAGAACGGACAGCAGAGAAGAACAGATGGCACAGAAAGATGACAGAGAAGAACGGATAGCAGAGAAGAACAGATGGCACAGAACATGACAGAGAAGAACGGATAGCAGAGAAGAACAGATGGCACAGAACATGACAGAGAAGAACGGATAGCAGAGAAGAACAGGTGGCACAGAACATGACAGAGAAGAATGGATAGCAGAGAAGAACAGATGGCACAGAAGATGACAGGGAAGAACGGATATCAGAGAAGAACAGATGGCACAGAAGATGACAGGGAAGAACGGATAGCAGAGAAGAACAGATGGCACAGAAAGATGACAGGGAAGAAGGATAGCTCCTCTCTATTTCATATGTGGGTCTGAGAGGCCCACCATTGGACGAATAAGGGTATTGGCCTTTGCTCCTCTTTCTCATAAGTGGATCTGAAAGGCCCACCTTGCGATGAATCAGGATAATGAAATTACATCATTAATTACTCCTTTCTTTTATGATGTAACAATTCCAAATTTTGTCACCGGAAAGGGACTTGCGAGTCAGGAAAAGTCAGGAAATTTCATAACTGTAGCTTTAATAGTTCTGGAGATATGGGGACTTTTATGCGGCTGTGGGTCTGACAGACCCACTCTGTGCGGCGAAGGTTAATAAAATTGTTCCTTCTGTGCAGTTCCCAGTTGAAAAAAAAGGGGGTGGTGGGGGAGATAGATGGGAAAAGACAAATAGAATGAGTTTTCTAGTCTGTCCTCTTTCATCCACCATCAAAAATGAGCAAAAACAAATCTTCCATCTGTTCCAGTAATTCTCAGCTGTTATGAACTCATGTCAGAATCTTCCTCTTGCACCCACCATCCCCCCCCCCCCCCCCCCCCCCCCCCCCCCCCCCAACCCCAAAACAATAGATCTTTGATATGTTATTGTAATTCTCACCAGTTATGAATTCATGTTGGAATCTTTTCACTCAGCTTAACTCCAATCAGTGAAAAACAGTTTGAAAAGGTGTTGTGGAAGAGAATGCCTTGATTTGGAAGAAACTGTCAGTTGAAAGTGGGAGAAAGGATGAAATTGATAAAAAGAACAGAAAATATTACCAAGGAGTACTCACTTTTTCTGTAGGTACAGTGTCAGATTGCAATCAAACCAAGTGACAGCCATTTCATCCTCAGGGACACACCAGGCATGCCCTCCCAAGCTGCCAACTACAGAAACTCCCACACATGTAAAAGGTAGCGCCCAGCAATGGGAGCTGTGTGTATCCCAGATCTGCACGAGCACCACATGGTCACTTCTGCTTCTGTCATGATGAACTATTTATGAATGAGCAGGTATAAATTATGATAGTAACGAAAACATATTTATTCAGGAATGATTTCTTTATTAGAAATATTTTTCTGCACCTGCACATAAAGGGTTGTCCCTGGCAAAATTCTGTAGAAAAACCCACTTCAGTAGGAAAAACAAAACTGCATGCAGAAAAAAAAAGAAAAAAAAATTTAATGGGTGGTGCTGTAGTATAGCGATGCACTCTCCCTGGGGAAAGCAGCCTGAATTTCACACAGAGAAATCTGTTGTGATAAAAAGAAATACAAATAAACAAATTTCTGATAAATTAAATTTTTGTCTTGTGCCTGTTAAGTGTTTTATTGAACCATAATATTTTTTTCCAAATCAAACCATAGCCTTTAACAGTTTTCTTTTCTTTGTATGGCTAAGCATTTTTCCCCTTGAAGCCATCAAGAAGCTACTCTGATAAGTTTTGTTATCTGGAATGCATCCATAGTTTAATCATAGAGAACTGTTTTTGATTGTGATTGCTGCTGATTGCAATCTGGAAGGAAGAGAGTGAAATAGAAAATGCACTACTCATATATTATTCATTTGCACATCGTAAGTGATACAAATGGTAAAATAACTTTGTGACTTGGATTGACTATCTAGTCTGCTTAATACAATTTTTAAGAGACTTGGTGAAATATGCTTGTGTCAATCAAAATTTATGTCAAAACACACAGAAACAGTGAATGGTAGGGATTGCCAAATTTACATGTGCAAACCAGGTAGTTGTGTCACCCACAGTTGTGTTGTGTGGACTCACACAAATGCATACACATTATAGTTCGCATACACCTGTCTACCCATTCACATCAATACTACAATGCCAAGTAATCATATTGAAATGTCTATTCTCTCCATTGTCATTTTCTTTCACTCAGTTCTGTCTCTCCGTCTTGTTTTCTGTCTTGCACACACATGTGCACATTCATACACACATTTATGCACGCACCACGTACATTTTTATAAAATATACGTACATGCCTGCATACACTAGCCTTGGGTGTGTGCTCACACACACCTATTCATTCATATGCACATACATACACATCACAATACATGCATGTTCATCTGGCCACCTGTGCATAGCTATCTACTGAACAAAAAAAAGGTTGACATGAGTGACATGAATATCAACTCGTATGCACAACTGCTTCACAGTCCACTTCGTCAAGCATTTGGGTAAATACATGCAAGTGGAAAGCACACGCAAATTTGTTGAAGTAAAAATAGTATTTGCTTTACGGACAGGTACGACAAGGGATGAGTTCCTATTCAGAAACCATGAGCTACTGTACACCCATGACATACAATGAGGAGTCATTCTGTCATAGAAAGCATGGGTTTCTGTGCACTCAGTGTACAGCGCACAAAATCTGAGGGGGTGTACGGGAAAGGTTAAATACTTTTTCAGGTGAAATTTTGTAGTTTTGATTGCGCTGGGAGTGCATCCAAGTGCCTATTAAACCATCATTTTATCATATTTTTTATTCAGCCCCTGAATCGTCCAATGAGTCCCTGCCCATGTATCCCACCATTTAGGCATACTTTTCAACATTTCTTAACCCTTAAAGTGCTGGATATGATAAAACATACATACAGAAATCATGCTTAAAACAAAGGGACTGTTTGCTTCCGCTACCTCTGCTCTGATTTGGGGCATTTGTATGCGTATTAGTAAGAATAGATAGGTAAACCTATCCACAGCACTGATGGAGTCTCCCGATGGATGAGTAGACAGGCAGGCTTATCTGTCGGTGTGTGTCCTCATATGGGAGAAGAGGCTGATTCTGGATGCACAGCACTTCCCACAGGTGTTGCAAGGGAAAACGTCTCCACAAGTTGAGCCCTGCTTCCTTCGCTCACGCTTCTCCTTAATGGCCAGCGTTCTCTTGTTTTCAAATGTCTATGCCACTAGAGCACAGCATCCTCCAGCGACAGGGGTCAAGGGCATCAGTTTCCCAGGAAGCGATGTCTATGTCACAGGCTTTGAGGTTTGTCTTCAAGGTGTCCTTGAAGCACGTGCAGGGTCTTCCAAGTTCACGGTAGCCTTCCTTCAGCTGGCCGTAAAAAAGTATCTTCGAGATCCTGCTGTCTGTCATGCGGACAACGTGTCCTGTCCAGCGTACCTGGCTCTGGATCAGCAGGCTTTGGATGCTGGGCAGGCCGCTCCTCTCTAGGACCTGGAGGTTGGAGACCCTGTCTTACCACTTTACGCCGAGGATCTTTCGTAGGCATCTCTGGTGAAACTGCCCAAGTTGTTGAATGTGATGGCGATACGTCGTCCACGTTTCACAGCAGTACAACAAGGGTGGTCAGCACAACAGCTCTGTAGGTTTTCATCTTGGTGCTGGGCCTGATGCCTTTGTTGTTCCACAGCCTGTTGTTGAGTCTGCCAAAGGCTGAGCTGGGCTTGGCGATGCGCAGCGTCACTTCTGCATCAAGGGCTCCATTGCTGCATAGGGTGCTGCCCAGGTAGCAAAACTTGTCGACTGACTTGATCTCTGTGTCTTTGATCTTGATTGCAGGTGGGGGGGAGAAACTGGCGTTCTGTGAGCTAGCCGGTTTGGTACATGGACTCGGTCTTACTGAGGCTGATGGTGAGTCCAAAGCGCCTACAGGAGGTTGAGAACCTGTCCATAATGAACAGCATGTCCTCATGGGTGTGTGCAGCAAGCGTGCAGTCATCAGCGAAGAGGAACTCTCTCATCAGTGCCTCAAACACCCTGGACCTGGTATGGAGTCACCACAAGTTGAAAAGTTTGCCATCTGTGCGAAACTGAATGTAGATGCCCTGGTCACAGTCTTGGAAGGCGTCAATCAGCATGGCAGAGAAGAGAATGGAGAACTGTGTGGGTGCCAAGACGCAGCACAGCTTCACTCCATTTACCACAGGGAACGGATCTGACATGTCAGTATTTTCCTGTACTCTCGCCTGCATGCCATTGTGGAAAGACGCAATCAGCTGGATTAGGCTCTCTGGGCAGCCGAACTTTAGGAGGATCTTCACAGACCATGGCGGTTCACTGTGTCAAAGGCTTTAGTCAGGTCTACAAAGCCCATGTGGAGCTCCTTGTTCTGCTCACGGCACTTCTCTTGCATCTGGCATACGGCAAACACCATGTCATATGTTCCCCTGCCTGAGCGGAAGCCACACTGTGCTTCAGGGATGACTGTGTTGGAGACATGGTCAACCAGTCTGTTCAGTATGATGCGGACGAAAATCTTGCCAGCGATGCAGAGGAGAGAGATTCCACGGTGGTTATCGCAGGATGTTTTGTCTCCCTTCCGTTTGTAAATGTGGACAATAGAAGCATCCTTGAAATACTGGGGGACCTCCCCTCTCCCAGATAGACTGGAACAGGGCGGTCAGCTTGTCTGTCAGCACCTCGCCTCCATACTTGTAGATGTCAGCCTGGATTCCATCCGCTCCTGGTGCTTTTCCTGATGTTGTCAGCTTCAGGGCCTTCTGGGTCTCGACCTTGGTGGGAGGGGCAGCTAGCAAGTCATTGACTGGTAGTTGTGGAAGGGCTGCAATTGCCTCGTCAGATACGGACGAGTTCCTGTTGAGGAGGGTGTTGAAGTGCTCTGCCCAGTGGGCAAGGATGTCTTTCTTGTCTGTCAGGTGGGTGGTCTGGTCCGAGGCTCGGACAGGGGTTGATCCTGTGACTCTCGTCCCATACACAGCTCGGAGACAGTCATGGAAGGTCTTCATGTCGTGAGCATCAGCAGCGGACTGAAGCTCTTAGGACTTTTTATCCCACCAGGTGTTCATCTCACGCAGCCTCTTCTGTACGAGTTGCTTGGTTTGCAAGAACTGGTTCTCCTTCCTCTGTCAGTCTTTATCGGAGATGTAATCCTGATGCCGTATATGCAGTGTGTTCAGGAGCTTAGAGATTCCAGAGTCGTTCTCGTCAAACCAGTCTTTGTGGCTCCTCTGTACAAAGCCGAGTGTGTCAGCTGCTGCTGTGTACACAGCATCTCTAAAGGTGCTCCATGCCTATTGTACATCAGTCGATGCAGGAATTTCTTGGAGAGCTACTTGGATTTGCTGCTGCAGCACGTCCTTGGTGATAGGGAGGCGGTGGATGTTCAGCTTCCTAGGGAGTTTCTGCCTGGCTGGTTGGAGCTTGTGTGCAAGTCTGATGTTCATCTTGCTGCGTACCAGGCGATGGCCCAACCAACAGACTGCTCCTCTCATGCACCTCTGTCCCTCTGCCGGACAATCACATAGTCCAGCTTGTGCCATTGTTTGGAGCGGGGGTGCATCCATGTGTTCTTGTACTTGTCTGCTTGTTGGAAGAGGGTGTTGGTTATGGTCAGTTCATGCTGCGCACAGAGCGAGAGCAAAAGCAGTCCGTTGAAGTTGCACTTGCCAGTGCTGTGCTGTCCTATGACTTTTGGCCACGAGGAGAAGTCCACGCTGATGCGGGCATTGAAATCCCCAAGGATGATCAGCCTGTCCTTTCTGTCTACTGCGAAATGGTGCGGCTGAGCTCCTCGTAGAAAGCTGCTTTGATGTCATCAGAGTTGGTCATTGTCGGGGCATAGCAGCTGATGACTGTGGCGAAGCGATCCTTGGACAGCTTCAGACGCAGGATCATCAACAGATCATCAGCCTTTCGTTTATCCCACGTGGAAGGCTGTCAAGCTGTCGTGCAAGTTTGGTTCGTATGGCAAAGCCCACGCCTGAGGTTCTTGGGGTGCCATCTGGCTTCCCAGTGCAGTAGAAGGTGTAGCCCCCTCCAACTTTCTCCAGCTGGGTTTCACCAGCAAACCTGGTTTCACTCAGGGCTGCTATGTCAACCTAGTAGCAATCGAGCATTCTAGCAATGAGCGCTGTGCGTCTTTCCGGTCTGTCGTCTCTGTCTAAAAGGGTGCGAACATTCCAGGCACCCAGAGTCAGGGCATGACTCCTGGTTCTTTTGTTCTGTTGTTTTCGACCGCTATTGTTGGATATCCAAGTAGGTGCAGTTTCCTCCTGAAACCTGGAGGGGGTCAGGCTGGTGTTCTCTTGACCCTCTCCCGGGAGGGTCACTACCTTGTTGTGGTCGGGAGGCTTAGTGGCCAGTGATCGAGTGAGCTATGTCGGCGGGGGCATCAGTGCTTCTTGGGGTTTGGTGCTCTGGTCCCAGGTCTTATTTGACAGTCTACATAGCCATCGTAGCTGTTAGGGCTGAATAAGTGGTGGTTTTGTACTGATGCCCCTGATAGGGCTTCCCATGCCGAACAGGTCGTGAGTGAGGCCCAAACTAAACGTGACCCACTGTCCCTTTCGCTGTTCTCTAGTCTTCTTTTTACCGCCTCTTTTCTGCCCTCAGCTCCCCATCAAGCCTTCTTTTCCACATTCTTTTTTCTCTGCGGCCTTCTTCAGGCCCACCGTGTTTGCCGTGCGGCGCGACCTGTGATGGAGGGGAATGAGATCCTGGGGATTGAGAGAGCACGCTGCTCTCAACACATCCCTTTGGCTCGGACCTCTCCTAAGACAGGCAGCACACATTGGCCCGTGTGTGTCAATCGGCTACCCCTTCGTGGGGCTGGGTCAAGGCTGGCAGTTTAGTGGCTATCGAAGATAACCCCCATAGTGCTCGGTTCTCTGTCCCCGGGAGCTGGGCATGATCGGGGGGGAACACGTTGGAGCTAGACTGTTGGTCGTATATCCCTCCCGAAACCTGGAAGGGGTCAAGCTGGTGTTCCCTTGACCCTGGCCCCTAAGTTGGACCCCATGGTGGGTGGGTAAGGGAGGGATGAATTTACATTTTTTTCAACATGACTTCCAAAAAATCACACACCCCTAACTCTGGAAAAAGACGACGACAAGGAACGGACGACTCAGACTCCGATTCGCAGGTAGTTGAGACCTCTGGATTTTGGCCATCGTGGCTTGTGATGGAGGGCGCTGATGACGACAAGCCCTTGTCGGCTCTCAGCCCCTTCGCTATCCAGAAGGGCTTTCAGTGTCTGGCAGCATCGCTGAAATCCATCAAGAGGCTGAGGAGCAGAGCATTTTTAGTGCAGACAGAGTCCAAAAGGCAGACACAGCTCCTTCTCAAGGCGACCACTTTCGTGGATAGGGCGGTGAAGGTTTCCCCTCACAAAGGTCTCAACTGCTCAAAGGGGGTCATCAGATGCCCGGAGTTGAAAGGTGTGTCTGAGGCTGAAATCAAGAGCGAGCTGTCCTCTCAGGGAGTGACCGACGTGTACAGGGTGACGGTGAGGAAGGGGTCGGACAGAGTCCCGACCAGCACTTTCTTCCTCACCTTCTGCTGCCCGGATGTCCCCAAGGACATTCGGGTCGGATACCTGATAGTTAGTGTAAGCCTGTATGTGCCGTCCCCTCTGAGATGTTTTAAATGCCAGAAATTTGGACACGTGAGAGACCGATGTAAGGAGGAAGGGGCGTGTGGCACCTGTTCGAAGGCGGCGCACCAGGGCGATTGCGTCAGTGCAGCCCGGTGTGCGAACTGCGGAGGTGGCCACCCGTCACCGAAAGACTGCCCCGCCTGGAAAAAAAAAAAAAACAAATCCAGAAGTTCAAGACAGTAAAGAAGATATCCTTCTTTGAGGCAAAGAAACAGGTGGAGACGACGTCCACAGGGGCGCAGACGGACGACTTACCCACCTCGTTGGAACCGTTGGCCTTGGGTGGAGGCGCCGTGTCCACCCCTTCCCATCCTGTGCGGCAGTCCTCAGGGGCTGCTGGGCGGGAGCGGAATACCTCGGGCGGAGGCACGTTGTCCGCCTCCCGCCCCACCCCACCCCCCGGCACCCCTCGCCCCGCCTGTCGTCTGCCTGGCCCTCGGGCTGGCGGAAGTGGCCGGAAACCCCCCGTACCTCCAAAACTCAAGGAGGGGAGGGTTGCGGGATCGGGAGGGGCCGAGGTCGTGGATATTCCGACTCGGTCGGAATCCGAAAAATTAATTTCGAAAAATAAATACTCCATCCTGGCGGACCTTGAGCCACTGCAAGCAGAGGAGCAGGGGGTAGCTATGGAATAGGCTGCTGCTTCATTTTTTTAAACCTTTTTAATGGCAGTGATCCACTGGAACATCCGGGGTTCTACGCCAATTTTCAGGAACTCCAGCTGCTTTGTCATGCTTTGAAACCTTCAGTGCTGGCACTGCAAGAGACTCTGCAAAGAGATGGCAAGGTTTTATCTCTCTCTGGTTTTAACTCCGTTTTTAAACCCGCTCAACCGAAGCAAGAGGGATTGACGGGAGGTGTCGCTCTTCTTATTCGCAAGTCCTTTTTATACAGTACAGTTCTTTTAAGCACCCCTTTACAGGCGGTGGCAGTCAGAGTCACGCTTGAGAAAACCATCACTGTCTGCTCTCTCTACCTTCCTCCTTCCGTCCATGTTCTGAGGCAGGACCTCATGAACCTGGTCGACCAGCTCCCACGTCCGTTTTTACTGTTGGGCGACTTCAATGGACACTCCCCGCTCTGGGGAAGTGAGATGACATCAGCCCGAGGTCTTCTCTTGGAAAACCTTCTTTCCGACATGGACTTGTGCTGTCTTAACGACAAGTCTCCCACTTACCTGCATCTGTCCTCTGGAAAGCTCTCGTGTTTAGATCTGTCGGTCTGCGATCCATCGTTGGTCCTGGACTACGAGTGGAAAGTGCACGACGATCTGCACGGGAGTGACCACTTTCCTGTCGTCCTCCGCCCCACAGATGGAGAAGGTGACTCTCTGCCTGACCGCCTGAACTACGACAAAGCAGACTGGAGTTTTTTTACCAAGAAGATAAGAGCGGAGCTGCAGGAAGAAACAGTATTGAAAAGCAAGGACCCTGCTGACACTCTGACTCGGATCGTTTTAGATTGTGCCAAAGCAGCAGTCCCATCGTCTACCTCCAAGCCTCAGGTCCCTAGAACGCCCTGGTTCAACGCGGAATGTCGGGAGGCCCGCAAGTCTCGGAAGAGAGCGCAGCGACGCGTCTTTCGGAGACCGGAGACCGATAGCGTTCGAACCCATCAACAGCTGAGGGCGAAAGCCAGGTATGTTTTTAAAAAGAGCCAGAGGAAGTCATGGAGAGATTTTTGCTCTTCCTTAACCTCCAACACACCCAAGAAGAAAGTGTGGAGGGTTTTAAAAAGAATTAAGGGCAAAAACGTATGCCCGACCTTTCATCATCTTAAACTTTCAGACGCTCTGGTCACAGAGAAGAAAGCAGTTGCCAATTTGCTTGCCTCCACAATTGAACAGAACTCGAGATCTGCTAACAAATCTGCTCGGTTTCTTAAAACCAAAAACCTGTCAGAAAAAAACACCATGTAACTTCTTTTCCGACAACACAGAGAATTACAACCTTCCTTTCACAATGAATGAACTTAAATCTGCCCTTGAGACCTGTACGGATTCCTGTCCAGGAATGGACGAGGTCCATTATAAACTCTTAAAGCACCTTCCCCAAACCTGTCTGGACACCCTGGTTAAAGTTTATAACCACATCTGGGTCACAGGCTTTTTTCCACCCTCCTGGCGGAAAGCCCTCATAATCCCGCTGCCGAAACCTGGAAAAGACCCCTCGAACCCCTCCAACTACCACCCAATTGCACTGACCAGCTGCATCTGCAAACTGATGGAGAAGATGGTCAACGGTAGACTGATGTGGAAACTAGAGACCGACGGCCTTCTGGCGAAAGAACAGTGCGGTTTCCGCAAGCATCGCTCTACCGTTGACCATCTGGTTCGTCTGGAAACCACTGTA